>NC_060950.1:69439777-69528366 GCF_022045245.1 Lucilia cuprina | reverse complement strand
AGAACTGAACTAGAACTGAACTAGAACTGAACTAGAACTGAACTAGAACTGAACTAAAACTGAACTAGAACTGAACTAGAACTGAACTAGAACTGAACTAGAACAGAAGTAGAACAGAACTAGAACAGAACTAGAACCGATTTTTCCAAAAAATATACATATACTCCTGTCAAGATTTCCTTTAAAACTGTCATTACATTGCAACAATAATTTAATATTGCATTTAAATAAACATCTTAAATAAAATATGTACATGATGCAAGTGGCGCCAGTAATTTAATAAACATGTCTACTGTTCATAAGAATAATTGCAACATTTCACAAAAGATAAATCGATTACATTTACTCTCTTCCTCCCTTCCTCTGTACTTTAGTCATTTATTGTTTCGCACACTTACCTGTGTGTGTGAGTAGAACATGGAAAAGTTGCTAACAATTACAGGAACCGGAAGTGCAATTGTTAAGACACCAGCCAACGCACATAAAGCTCCCACAAACATGCCAGGATATGTTTTAGGTGCTACATCGCCATAGCCCACAGTGGTCATTGTTACAATTGCCCACCAGAGACCCAAGGGTATGCTTTTGAATTGATTTTCCGGGTTATCCTAAACAATATAAATAAATGTGAATAAATAAAATATTTCATGGTTGTGGAAATTTCAAATACCTGCAACTTTTCAGCATAGTAAGCTAAACTGGCAAAGAAAACAATACCCAGTACAAGGAAAAACACCAGCAATGTAAGTTCTTTTGCAGAAGCCTTAAAGGTATGGATCAATATGCGCAGACCAGGCGAATGACGTGTCAATTTAAATAAACGCATTATCCGTACAATGGAAAATGCCTCCCATAGTCCCGTATATTCACCCATCCTTTGCATAACGTCTGTATAAAAACTTAAAGTGGCCACAAAATCAATAATATTCACCGGTGACTTGACAAACTGCCATAAATTGGGAGAAACCTAAGGAAAAAGAAAACTTTGATTAGTTATCAGAATGAGTAGATAGAAGTAAACTTACTATAAAACGTATGATGACCTCAAAGAAAAACCACACATTACAAACTAGTTCCACATAGAAAAAAGCCTCATGCGGCTGGCCAAATGACTGATGCCAACCATGGGCATGACGAGCATCATCCGATTCACGTCGGGTGCGTTCATTCCTACGAGATTTCTCCAAACTAAAAGTGGCTATGGGCGTGGCCAAGGCCGAACTATAATTCCCAACCAAGGGACTAGTATAATTAATGACTTTGAATAGAGGCTGAAGCAGCGGTATGCTGCTGCCATTAAACTCACGACTCGAGGACGCATTTAGTGTGGGCGGCTGTTGCTGTTGTTGAGGTATGATCGGTAAATTTGTTAATGTTGGCTGACTATTGGTGGGTGTAAAGTCTACTCGAAAACCCGGATGGGTTTTTAGGCAGAAAGATATCACAGAAACGAATATGAAAAATACGGACATGCTGGCAACAATCTAAAGGAGTGAAACAAACAAATGTTAACTCTAAAGAAAACTCTAGAAACTCAAACTTACCTTAGCTCCTGTTGAACTAGAGGGCTCATCAAATAAAGCCCATATTTTTGGTTTTAAACGTTGCCAGCAATTTAATTGTCCCTTATTTATGGAATCTTCAAAACCAAATAATCTCGCCACTTGTTCCTCGGAAGGTTTTTCATTATCAATATCTAATTTATCCAAAATTGCTAAGGTATTCTGAAATTTAAAAAAAAAAATCACATAAAAACAAAGTTAAGATATAATAACAAAAAAAGAAACAACAAACCTGAGTATCTCTGTGTATACTATAGGTGGACCAACAACATGGCTCCACTTGATTCGAATCTAAACCCCAAAATTCTAATTCTTCTTCGAATAGCGGACCACAAACATCGGTAGGATAATGAAGTTTACCAGTTCTGAAATGATAATTATTTTTATTCTACGATATCAATCGGTTAATCGATTAATCAAGAAACCCTTAACATACCTATAATAGTTTAGAATTTGTGTAAATACTCCAGGATGCCGATCAAAAAAATATTCATTGAGCACTGGATCGTAATTGGCTAAGGCCTCGGTTAAACGTGACAATCTTGTGGCGGGTATTTTCTTAAGTGTTGCTTTATATGTTTCGTATCTGTAATGAAAATACAAAAAAAAAATATTTTAAAAATATTTTGTATAAATATTTTGTTGTTGTAATTAAAATTTAATATCTAAAAACCACAACCATTAGCATTAACGTCAAAATATTAACAAATCAATCTATAATAAATTAATATTTATTGTTTATTATTTGTCCAACAGCAACAAATACCAAGACCCCTTTTTTGTTCTATTGGAATTATTGACCAAAAGTTTACTTTAAAAAAGTCATAAAAATTGAGACAATATATAGAACATGTTATTATGTTTGTTTTCTCATATTCCTGCATTTATTTCTTGTTTATAAATGTTGTTTATTTTATAAATTTTTGTTTGATTTATAATAAATATTTTTTCATAAAAAAACGGAAATTTTAGTTTGCCATCATCATCATCATCTTGCAAATGTTTAGTATGAGGGCATAAAACTACAGCCAGATGTACACAAATATGTAGATATCTAATGAAACACATATAATATGGTCACACACACTATTAGTTGTACAGTAAGGGGTAAAATAATAACAGTTATTCTCTATAGTTCAGTCAAGTAATCTAGTACACATTTTTTTAAAAGTTATATCAATTGTGTAAAAAGCCAATCCAACATTCAATCTATTTATTCAGTTAGCAATTGTGTTGTGCAGTCCAGTACACAATCGGTGAAATGAAATTCAATGAAAGAGTTTGTTCTTCACTGTATCAGTTTGTTTATAATGTTTTGCATGCTTAATATGTATACCAAATGCAAAAATTATATTATTAATTATTTTTCTCTTCAGCACTTTACTTTGAAAGAAATTATACAAATTTTTAAATAAAATTAAATCATAGAATAGATTTTCTTTTCCTTTTAAAACATTAGATTCATAATGTGTTTAATGTAGAGAAGTAAGTGATTTTAAGAATGTACATACTCATGTCTTGGATTTGGTAAAAAATCGTACGCTTTTTAATTAAGAAAAAAGGAGTTAAAAGCAAATATGTATATTAAATTTTAAATATTTCTCAAGATCTTATAGTCAAAATAAACTAACTTGAAATTAGATTGCTTGTAGATTAGTTCTGTTCTAGTTCTAGTTCTGTTCTAGTTCTGTTCTAGTTCTGTTCTAGTTCTGTTCTAGTTCTGTTCTAGTTCTGTTCTAGTTCTGTTCTAGTTCTGTTCTAGTTCTGTTCTAGTTCTGTTCTAGTTCTGTTCTAGTTCTGTTCTAGTTCTGTTCTAGTTCTGTTCTAGTTCTGTTCTAGTTCTGTTCTAGTTCTGTTCTAGTTCTGTTCTAGTTCTGTTCTAGTTCTGTTCTAGTTCTGTTCTACTTGATTAATAATGTACTTTAGTTTCAATATAATAAACTCTTTTTCTTACAGGCTCGTTCAAAACTGCCAAAGCAAAGACGACGAGTTTTGCCCGTAGAACAGCCTCGGCGCAAACGTGAACCTGGACCTGCGCCTCGTGGTCGAACGCATGCATTCAAACATGCCTCTCTTACACAAGGTTCCGTCACCGGTGGCAGTATACCACATCATACACATCATGCACCGTTATTTAAGGAACCATTTGCTACAGCAAAAATTGGTAAATTTAAAACAATAACTAAGAAAATTAAAAAAAATTTGCTTTTTTCGCAATTAATTGTTAATAATACATATGTATTGTGTATGTATGTTAAAGCTGCAAATATGTATGTATGTAAATGTTAACAAATCAAATACTAAAACTTAATTTGTATAATTAAATATCATGCATTTAACATAAATATAAATATTTTAGTAGTTGAAGGCTGTAAAGCTTTTTTTTAACAATTTTATTTGAATTTTTCATTTATTATTGAATTTTTGATTTTGTTGAAAACAAAAAAAATGTTTAATTTGGTTTTGGCCCAAAATTTGTTTTTTGTTCATTTAAATTGTGTTTTCTGTTCTTGATTTTCGATGGTTAGAAACACAAACAGACAGCATGAATGGTGTAAATGTTAATGGTGTTAGTATTATAGAACGACCACAAGTACCCCTAACTGGCATAGGTTGGAATATCACTAGATCATCGGAAACTTCTATACAAACATCACCTTTAAATGTTAGATCGGCGGGTCCAGCGGTCATCAGCTGTAAGTAGATATGACTTGGATAAAATGAAACTGAAATCTGTGTACTTTTTTCACTACAAAACTTATTGGATGTTATTCTTACTTTAATGCATAGCCCTGTTTTCCTTTTTTCTGTTTTTTCTTTTGAATCCAAACTGTAGTTCGTAGCTAAAAATTCACCCATTAATCCCACTAGTTTGAAAGCTTGTCTTAAAATAATTACTTTTTTAAGTAAATTTAAACTAAATTTCTTTATAAATAAGATTTTAAGAAATTTGATTTAATAATTATCTTTTAATACATTTTCCCTAAAGCCGACTATTTAAGCGTTCCACCGGTACAAAGTTTACAGCCGAGGGCTGCTACCACCGGTAATGATTTTCTAATGCCCTTGCAGCCCAAGCTTTTGGCAAATTTAGGTATGTTTTTAAACAAATAAATAAAAGTAAATTTTCAATAAAGAAAAATAACGTTCTTGCAGAACAAAAAGATTCCATAAATACCATCGATCATGTTAAATTTGATCAGCAACAAGAACATCATGACAAAGAGAATTATGAGCAGCAGCAACATCATTTACATCAATTACATCATGGCCTGCGTCATCGTTCTAATATTAGATCCATGCTCAATGTGCCACCAACACTGAGTGTTATAAATACCCAAATGCCTCTGAGTGGCCAGAATATGGAAAACACCTTGATAACAGAGGCAGAAATTAAGGCCAAATATTATAATAATCTAAATGCTGAAAATTTGACTGATGAAACTAAAAGTTCTAGCAAAGAACATTCTTATTCAACAGCACCAGCACAAACACTGCCTACTCATCACCCGCCCCCTTCAAACACGGACCAACAGCAACAGCAACATCATCATCATCATAATTTGCAGAGCTTGCAGCCTAAAGTCACTCTGCACGATGATGGCAGTGATCAGTGTGATGAGTGTGATGCATATCTAGAGACCAGCCGACAGGACAGTGATAGTGAAAATAATTTGGCATTTATTACCAATGCTTCCACACCAGCTCTACATGAAGATCAACTGAACGATAACCAGGGCAATGAAGAAAGTTTATTTTCATTTTCAATGAACTTAATGGGTGAAGATTAAATTAATTAAATTTATGGTTAAAAACTAAAACAAAAAAAGTTAGAAAATTTTTAAAATTAGTACAATTTTAAGTAAAAACTAAGTGACAAAACTAAAAAAAGAAAAAATGTTAAAATATTTACAAAACGTAAAATTAAAAAAAAAACAAACTACAGAATCACACACACACATCAAACATTTACATAAAATAGTTTACATATACATTTTTGTGATGAAATGCAATATTACTCAGTTCAGTTCTATGTAGTCCTAGTTCAGCTATAATTCTATTATAGTTCTGTTCTAGTTCTGTTTTTTTTCTGTTCTAGTTCTAGTTCTGTTCTAGTTCTGTTCTAGTTCTGTTCTAGTTCTGTTCTAGTTCTGTTCTAGTTCTGTTCTAGTTCCGTTCTAGTTCTGTTCTAGTTCTGTTCTAGTTCTGTTCTAGTTCTGTTCTAGTTCTGTTCTAGTTCTGTTCTAGTTCTGTTCTAGTTCTGTTCTAGTTCTGTTCTAGTTCTGTTCTAGTTCTGTTCTAGTTCTGTTCTAGTTCTGTTCTAGTTCTGTTCTAGTTCTGTTCTAGTTCTGTTCTAGTTCCGTTCTAGTTCCGTTCTAGTTCTGTTCTAATTCTGTTCTAGTTCTGTTCTAGTTCAGTTCTAGTTCTGTTCTAGTTCTGTTCTAGTTCTGTTCTAGTTCTGTTCTAGTTCTGTTCTAGTTCTGTTCTAGTTCTGTTCTAGTTCTGTTCTAGTTCTGTTCTAGTTCTGTTCTAGTTCTGTTCTAGTTCTGTTCTAGTTCTGTTCTAGTTCTGTTCTAGTTCTGTTCTAGTTCTGTTCTAGTTCTGTTCTAGTTCTGTTCTATTTCTGTTCTAGTTCTGTTCTAGTTCTGTTCTAGTTCTGCTCTAGTTCTGTTCTAGTTCTGTTCTAGTTCTGTTCTAGTTCTGTTCTAGTTCTGTTCTAGTTCTAGTTCTGTTCTAGTTCTGTTCTAGTTCTGTTCTAGTTCTGTTCTAGTTCTGTTCTAGTTCTATTCTAATTCTGTTCTAGTCTGTTCTAGTAAGTTCTAATTCTGTTCTAGTTCTGTTCTAGTTCTGTTCTAGTTCTGTTCTAGTTCTGTTCTAGTTCTGTTCTAGTTCTGTTCTAGTTCTGTTCTAGTTCTGTTCTAGTTCTGTTCTAGTTCTGTTCTAGTTCTGTTCTAGTTCTGTTCTAGTTCTGTTCTAGTTCTGTTCTAGTTCTGTTCTAGTTCTGTTCTAGTTCTGTTCTAGTTCTGTTCTAGTTCTGTTCTAGTTCTGTTCTAGTTCTGTTCTAGTTCTGTTCTAGTTCTGTTCTAGTTCTGTTCTAGTTCTGTTCTAGTTCTGTTCTACTTCTGTTCTAGTTCTGTTCTAGTTCTGTTTTAGTTTTGTTCTAGTTCTGTTCTAGTTCTGTTCTAGTTCTGTTCTAGTTCTGTTCTAGTTCTGTTCTAGTTCTGTTCTACTTCTGTTCTAGTTCTGTTCTAGTTCTGTTCTAGTTCTGTTCTAGTTCTGTTCTACTTCTGTTCTAGTTCTGTTCAAGTTCTGTTCTAGTTCTGCTCTAAGAAAGTACTTGCATTTCAATTACAAAATAAACAAAATGCTGACAAAATGAAAAAATCAGGTCATTATTCTTTTTTTAGATATTTTAGATGTGAAAATTAATAAATTATTCATGGTTTCAGTTAAAACATAATAAAAGCATACGTAGGGAGGGACACATGCCTACCTACATACATATGTTAAGTTAAAAGATCCATAATATTAAATAGAATTAAATTTAAGTAATTAAATTTTCTTTATAAAATAACGGAAAAGATGCTAAATTTTTGCATAAATATAATTCAAAATACTAAAGAATCATTTGCAAGTGATTATAGCCAACATCTGTTAATCATATTGTTGTCTAAAACATTTGTGTGTTTTATTTGAATATTTTTTATTAAATTTATTTATATTAAAGAACATGTTGTGTGAATAGTATGAGAAAAAAAGCTTTTTAAAATGTTAAGAGAAAAAGAAAATTATTGGAAACAAATGTTGATGAAGAGTGTTTGTTATTTAGTTTGATAAACTATAAGGAAAGTAAGTATAAACAGTGAAAAGAAGAGATTGACTCTATCGACTACTATTTGTAAGGATTTATACAAATTTTCAGAAAGTATATATAAAAGCAACTTGATTTATTTTTGTTGTTGGTGTATAAACATACACTTAAAGAAATTAAAAAACAATTAAATTTTTTATTATTTTTTTTATTATTTAAAAAAAAAAATAATTCTTTTTATTATTTTGTTTTGTATTGCATTCTTCTTCTTATAAATACAATTAAGTAGAGAGTAGTCAGATTTAAAAATAATTGAAAATTATGAGTTATCATTGCATTAATTTATGTAATTAATATATAATATATTTAAAAACAATTTCTATATAACTAGTCTTTTGAGTTATGGTACAAAAACATAATATTTATATTCTAACAATATTTAATTAAATTTATTTTTGTTTGTGTAATTTATATAAAGACTATAAAATGTGTTCGTAAAGAATAAATTTGCAATTTTTTAAATTATTTTAACATCGTTGTTGTTGGTTTGTTTTTATAATTAAATTACAAAAAAAAAAAATAATAAAAAATAAATTTGAAAAACAAAAAATAAAATACCTATAAATTAAACAATACGAACTAGAAGCACATGCACTCTTATATCAAAAAAAAAAACTTTAAATATTTTGTTTTCTATATATGTACGAGTATAAAGAAAATATTTTTTTATGCTGTTTTTTTTTAAATAATTAATTATAAAATATAAAATTTGTTTATTAACACGTATTGCATTTTTGTTGTAATTTTTGTTAAGTTTTGTTTTGTATTGATTTTAATTTCGAAATGTCTTGTGTTTAACAGCTTTTTAAAAGCTTTACATTAAGCTGAGTAATTTTTTTTACTTAATTTTACTTAAATTATAAAATTAAAAAAAAATAATAAAAATAATAAAAAATAAAAATTAAAAAATATATATATTTAAAAAAGATAAACTAAAAAGTCGTTAGTTAAAAGATTAAAGACAATTTTACATTTTCCAATGAATTTCATTTTATACACAAAATTACAGCAAATCAATATAAAGCTTTTAATAAATTTTTTGTTGTTTTTGTTTGTTATTTTGTATGTACATGCCAAAGAAGCTTTAGTAAAGCTTTCGGCATAAAGGGTCTTAAGTAATGAATAAAAACTTAATTAAATTAGTTTCTTTAAAAAAATACTCCAAAAATATAACTAGTATTTAGAACTTCTTCTTCTTATTTTACTTTATCCCCATTCATTACTAAAGCCGTTAAAATAATTAAACGTGTTTACTGTACTTCACTATCACTATCACTCTTTTCTGGAAAATTTTCAAAAAATTAAAGAAAATTAATAAAAAAATATTTTTTTACTTAACAAAAAGTTTTTCTCACCTTTTTTGCCAGTGTAGGCATGTCGTTTTAGTCGATCATATAAATCATCCTTGGTGCCATAAAGAGAAGCATTCGATCTAGCCAAGGTACTCATTTTACCGCCTCCATGTAATCCTTAACAAGAGTAAACAATAAAAATTAATTAATACTTTTTAAAAAACTTCTCTCTTATCTTTAAACTTACCATCCTTCATATAGGTTTCATTATAGAAATTTGGCATTTCCCAGCCATCTTCCTCATCATCGTAATAATGAGCATAGGTGCTGTGATGTGAAGGAGCTATAGATTCCGCATAAGGCGTATGAGCTCCATAATAGAAGTTCACTTGTGAGCCTGTCTGATCAATGGCAGGTGATAGCATTTTCTTGGGATCACGTCTCTTAGTTGAACGCACACAAATCATCCATATAAGTAGGACTATAACTATGATAAAGATCACAGCACCAGCAATACCTCCAGCTATATAGGCGAATTCAGAACGTTCAGCACAATGGGGACCAGTGAATGAACCCACACAGCGACATGAGGGAGTACCCTTCAAATCCTTAACACAGTTGCCTTGGTTCTCACAGAAACCATCACAAACATCGGTACACTCCATGCCAGTGCCATTGAAACCGGGTTTACATTCACACTTAAAGTCATTGGTTTCACGCACCAAAATACAATAGGCATTGGGATCACAATGGGGTCTACCTTCGGCAATTTGTTCGCAGGGATTGGTACATTCTGAAGCTGAAGTGGCACCGGTGATCTTGGTGCTATGATTTGGTGGACAATGTATGCAAGTAGTTTGTTGGGATTCGGGTTGATAGAAGCCCTTAGGACATTCTTCACACATGTTGAGGGTACCGTTGAGATAAGTACCAGGAGAGCAGACAGGCAAGGTACATTCCTCAACCGATTTGGAGCCCACCTTGGGGGTAGTGCGTCCCAATGGACAGGCAGCACAAGATGGTTGTACACCCTGCAAACGATAAGTACCACGAGGACAAGGTTCACAACGACCATCCACACCCAACTGCATACCAGAAGAACATTCATCACGACATTCTTTGCGTGAAGTAGCCTCAGCAGAGCGAGTAGTTTGTCCCAAACCACACAATTCACAGCTAAAGGAACCTTCATTGGGTTGATAAAAACCATGACCGCAAGGTCTACACAAGCCAGTTTCCGAATCAAAGTATTTGCCAGCAGGACAACGTTCTTTGCAGTTAGCAGCCGAACGAGCTCCCGGACCAGCAGTAACACCAGGACGTCCAGCAATAACAGGACATTTGCTACATTGCAATTGGCCAGCTTCAGACTGATAGGTGCCACGTTCACAAGCAATACATGTTTTGTTGGTGGTATCATAATAGGTGCCAATAGCACAAGGAACACAATCGGGTATCATGACCACTTGACCCACCGGGCAAGCATATTCAGAGCCCAGCTCCAAAGAACCTGGATCGGGTACAGTATTGGGTAATATATCTTGAACAGCAAATTGATCATCTTCCAGAATAAGTTTCTCCAACAAAGACTTAACGGTAGAACGTTCGCCTGAGGAGGTGTGTATTACAGGATCACTAGATTAAAAATTACAAAGAAAAATGTTAATACCTTCGTGAAATAAGAGCAAACATTTTAAGGCATTTTGTTAGGCACTGTAATGAATATGATTTGGTTTTAGTAAGACAGTTTTTCTTTTCCCCAAAAACCACCACCAGATTTTGTTTAAATTTGAAATGTTTTAATGAATTGCTTAAGGTTAAATTTTTGGTTTTATAAAAGCTTTATAGGAGGTGTACTAAGCAGCAGCAGTATTAATTTCAAAGCGTTTAATATTTTAAACATACTTCACTGCCGGGAAAGAAATTTCCAGCGTGTATGTATCGCCGCCAGTTTGTTGGCGTCCTTGTCGACCACGTGTATCAGGTTCATCGGCTTCGCTATAAGTTTTGGAATATTAACATACATTTTATAACACATGAACATGCTTTTTTTACAAAAACAAAAGGGTACAACAATTGGTAGGCCTCATTTCAACATCTTCTTCTTTGCAACTGAGAGATCTACCAATTGGAACCCTCATAATATATAACTAAACAAATAGTAACCAAATCACTATTTTCCCCAAAAAATCATTAAATGTAAACATTTAAAACACACACATTGTAAATTTTGACGATCATCTCTAAATGTAGTTGATATTAAACTTACTTTAATACGGGAATTTCAGCTTCCAAAACATAAACTCCACCATCCTTGACTTGACGTTTAGCACGATTGCTTTGACCGCCGCGATAATGATCACACTTGACATCGATTTGAATATCCTTACATTCGCGGGTGCCTTCGACAGAGTAAGAACAGAAGTTCCAATCTCTATTAAGAGAGTTAACAGAGTTGGTAACCTTTTGTCTAAGAACTCCTTGACCGGCCTTATTACAGAGAACATCCGAGGGGAATAGCATTTTAATGCGGAATACACGTTGAGCAGGTTTAGAGGCTGAAGAAGAATAAAATAAATTTAGGAAACAATATCTCTTAGGGATCTACAAAAAAATCTTACGAGAACAAGAAGGATAAACCAAAGGCATTGAAGGATCTCGAGTAGGACGCCAGAAACCTTCAGCTCCGCAAGTATAGAATTCAGGAACTTCTTCAGAGAATCTTAAACCAGGATTACAGGCAATTTCGCAAACCTTGAATTGACCGCCTGCACCCCAATCTTTACAAACTTGTACACCACCCACAGGATCGGCCAAGGGAGGACAGAATTCAGCTAAAATACAAACAAAGGAAATAAACATTAGAACCCTAAAAAATCCAAGAAAATTAAAACTAAAACTTACTCAATAACGAAACCTTGAAACTGCAGGAAGCTGTATTACCAACGGCATCAGAGGCAATATAAGTTATATCGTAAGAGCCCCACAAGAGCGTGGTACCAGGACGATGACCATTACGTTCTACAATTTTCGTAACACCAATATTATCGCTAAAGTGAGGTTCATCCCAAGTAACAACGGCCGAACCGTTCTTGGCAATAACCCACAAATCTCCAGGACAATGTTCGACTACTGGTGGTTCCTTATCAACCTGTAATTGTTGGCAATTGGGACCAGTATAACCATTGGGACATCTACGTTGACCACACATTGAAGGTACGGTACGTTCAACACCACCCGAAGTCAGCTCATAACCAGACCAATTCAAAATCAGACCATTGTACAACACCGGTTCGGAACGGCAATCACGTACTTGTTTTTGAATTTCCGAAGTAATATCCAAAGCGCGGGCCCATACTTGAGCTTTAGTAATGGTTCCTTGGAAGCCAGTTTCCGAATAAGATACAGCATATTTAGAATCATCAGGTTGTGGACGACCGAGTACAGACCACAAGTATTGTGGCAATACTTGACCTTGGGCATATTCTACCTTGCTGGCAATAAGACCTTCGGTAATCAATTGCAATTGACCAGTAACACCATCCCAAACAATAGCTACATGATGCCATTGACCGTCATTGACGGAAGTGTATTCACCAAAGGAAAGGAATACATCTTGGTAATCGGCAAACAAGGAAACTTGTACACCACTGGAATGGGCTTGTAACATAAGACGGCGATTGCTGGCCATATTGGGAGATTCCACGCCATACAAAGTGAAGAATATACCAGTATCATCCTTTTGAGCAAATTGCACCCACATGGCAATAGTTAAACTGGAAGATTCACCGGTAAAGAAGGGTACAACTTGAGCAGCAGTAGAACGGGAAGCATCGCTGAAGTAAAGATCATAATCAACTTGTATGGTCTTACGACAGTCATCACCAGTCATATTGAAAGGACATTGACAGTAGAAACCATTGGTCAAATCGACACAGGTGGCGCCAGGAGGACATGAGTTATCCTTACAATCGACAATATCTTCTTCGCAGTTCTTGCCTGTGAAACCTTTAGGACAAACGCAGGTATAACCTTCACCAATATCAATGCAAGTGGCTCCATTTTGACAAACATTAGCATCGCAAGCATCGAATTCATATTGACAACCAATACCCGAGTAGTCCATGGGACAGGTACAGTTCAAGCCAGAGCCGAAATCTTGACATTTACCGCCATGCATACATGGGTTGCCAATACAACGTTCTGGAGCAGTTTCACAGTTTTTGCCATCAGTGCCGCTAGGGCATACACAGAAGTAGTCTTGGAACAAATCGATACAATTGGCATTGTTCTGACAAGGAAGCACAGTATTACAAGTGGTAATTTGGGTTTCACAATGCAAACCACTCCAGCCTTCTTGACACACACAATCAAATCCACCAACACGATCACGGCATTGAGCATTGTTCAAACAAGGGTTGCTAGCGCAATCATCAATGTCTGTTTCGCACAATTCGCCAGTGAAACCATCTCTGCATACACATTCGAATTTATTGTCCAAATCCAAGCAGCGTTCTGTACCAACTGGATTGCAAGGATCGCTTAAGCATTCATCAATTTCAGCCTCACAACTTAAGCCCACAAAACCTGGACGGCACTTGCAAGTAAAACCATCCAATTGATCAACACAAGTAGCTCCATTTTGACAGGGGTTCGATTCACAATCATCAATTGTATGTTGGCAGTTCTTGCCGGTATAACCGGGTTCACAAGTACAACTATAACCATTCACCAAATCCACACAAGTACCATCGTTAGCGCAAGGACGATCAGCACAATCATCGATATTAATATCACATGAAGGACCAGTCCATCCTGGATGACAGACGCATTCATGATCGAAAAGACGATCTACACAAGTACCATGTTTGCAAGGTTCCGACAGACACAAATCAATCTTTTCTTCACAACGTTTGCCCGTAAAACCAGGAGGACAAGCACATTGGAAGTCATTTACCAAATCAGTACAGTTGGCTCCCAAAAGACAAGGATTTTCGGCGCAATCATCTATATTTGTTTCACAATTGAAACCTTCCCAGCCGGGTAAACATTCACATTTGTAACGACCCTGTTGCAAAGCCTTACAACTAGCTCCATTGGAACAGGGGTTTCCATTAGCTGTGCAGGGATCAATAGTGACATCACAATCTTCACCAGTGTAGCCGCTGCGGCACAAGCATGTAAAGTTTTTGTATCCGGGTTCATTCTTGCACATAGCACGAGCTGGACAGGTATTTTCAGAACAATCGCTTATTTCTTCTTGACAATTAATGCCGGAGTAGCCAGGTGGACATTCGCAGCGGTAACCTTGAGGTAAATCAGTACAAGAGCCACCATTGTAACAAGGTTGCGAAGCGCATTCATCGATATCAATTTCACAACGTTTGCCAGAGAAGCCGGCAGGGCAGAAACATTGAACTCCATGACCCATGGGAACACAGAGACCACCATGTTGACAAGCTCCCTCACCGCAAATAACAGGTTTGCATTCCTCACGACCTTTAGTACCAGGACCATCTGTACGCATGTTCGAAGGACATTCATTACAGGTTTGTGAACCAACGTTGCTTTGATAGAAATTAACTGGACAAGGTGAGCAAGGAGCTAAGCCGGTTGATGAATAAGTACCAGGAGCACACTTTTGTCTACACAAGTCCTTGGTAGAAGCGGCTGGTTGGAATGTGAAAGTATTTTGAGGACAGGCTTGACAATCCTTGAAGCCTCCTGTTGGAGGATCGGTGGTAAACGAGTTGCGTGGACATTCCAAACAGGGAACTAAACCAGTGGGAGAGTAAGTACCATAACCGCAAACTGGAACACAATCGTTCAACGATTTGGATCCCTCTTCTTTCGTATAAGTTCCAGCAGGACAACGTAAGCAGGTACCTTGACGGTCACGATTTTGATAGTAACCACGTGGGCAGTATGTGCAGATGTTTTGACCAACAGCAACATAAGTACCAGCAGGACAATGCAAGCATCTAGGAACATCACTGGTATCCATATTCAAAACTTCACCAACACTGCAAGTAAAGCCGCGCGATATATTACTCTTCAAAGCACGTAGTGGTGGACATTGATTGCCAATATGTGAGATGTTCAAGAGGGAATCAATGACAGCACTGGCGTATGGAACACTTAAGTCGAAAATCAAGTTCAATGTTGAACCGCAAAGGGCATACAATTGTGGTTGTCTGATGGCCGGTAAGATGGACAATATAAAGTCCATGTTTACAACATTTTCTTCCAACAAACTGGGCACTGACTTAAGGAATGTTACATTCATGTTGACATTAACAGCTGAACAACGTTGGGATAGTAGTTGATTTAGGCCGGCGTAATGTTGAGATAATGCATCCTGGTATTTGCTAAGACAAGATTGAGCAACAGCACCATTGGCACGATATGTTACGGAAGCGGTAACTTGGTAATCAGCTTGTTCGGTATTTTCAGATACACAATCAGGTACCACAGAAGTAGGTTTCCACAAGCGAGAAGTTTCGCAGGAGAAAGTCTTAATAGGTTCTCCATCTGTGAAACGGAAACCAGACTTACAGGTTGCTATACACTCGATACCATTATCGCCAGGTAAACAGTTAATGGCTCCATTCGCCGGAGGTTGAAGTTCCCAGTCGACACAAGGTGAAGCTTGTACGGATACTTGGAAGTTACAGAAGGCCTTGTTGTTGAACTTATCAGTAGCAGTAACAGTGACATTTTCAAAAGCTCCAATAGGAATTCTGGCACGCTCAGGTGTGAAAGTCAAGCGTACTTCACCAGATTCATCAGAGGTCTTAATACGTTTACGGGTATCATTGAAGTTGACATCATAGCTTTCTTGACGATCCACCAGTTCAATGACATAACTTTGAGGACATTGCAATAGTGGTGGGGTGACATCGGGAATTGTAATATTGATTTCACAAATAGCAACATTGCCATCATAATCGAAAGCCACATATTTCACTACTGTATCTTTGAAAATATACGAAGGTGTCTTAAAGTTTTGGGGTTTAACTTCCAAACGAGCAATAGATCCAGAGTTATCAACAGCAGTAGGTTCAGTAAAATTAACAGGCAGAATAGCGCCATTATCATCACGTCTAACGATGATAGGTTGTTGAGGACAGTTTTGGAAAATTGGTGGCTCATTGTCTACACAGGGTGAGTAACCATAATCATAACCTAGCAAAGGTTCCTTTTTGGGTTCCTCACAGCCCATCAATTCGAATTTCAAACAAGCATTATCCATATAACTGACAATACCCAAAATAACAAAACGGGCTTGTACATATTTCGGCAGAGTTATCATGGCAAGTTCACCATAATTACCAGGATCACGCATGGTCAAGTTGAAGTTAGGGAAATAGACCACATAGTTTTCGTTTTCGGCTTGTTTATAGAAGAAACGAATCTCGGTGGGGCGACCAACAATATCGTTGGTGACAACACCCTTAACAAGAATAGCTTTAACACGATAGATTTGACCCAAATCTACACTGACATAAGTGAAAGCTTCTTGCTTGCCACACCAACCAGTAGCAGAGTTAAGACGAATATTTTTGGCTTCATAGTTAGGACGTTCGGAAGTGGCATTAATGGCAGAGTCTGGTATTTTGCCTGAAGTCAAACCCAAAGGTTTGATGACTTTGCATTCGGGTTCACGCATACAAGTAATGGGTCTTGGATTGATAAGTATATAACCAGGACGATTGCAGCCAAAGAATACTTCAGATCCTTGTTCATAGCTCTTGGCAATTTGGCGACCATCACTAGGACGTCCGGGATCTTCACAAACAGGACCCTCACAACGCAAATCTCCAAAGTCCCAAATACCATCAGCTTGACAACGTACCACATTGTCGTGATGAGATGTTTGACCAGCTAACTTAAAGGTATTTTGACAGCCAAAGAAGAAGTTGCTCTGGAAGCGGGTATCAACATATTGACCATATTCAGCACCAGGTGTAGGCATGGGTTCGTAACAATCTACACGTGGACAGGAAGGTTGAGAACCAGACAACCAGTAATCGGGTAGACCAGGTTTAGGATCATAAACACATTGACGGAAACCAGACGAAGCAGTCGATCTCAACTGACGACCAGGAGAGTTGCAGTTAATGGTAACATTATCGCGGAAAGGCACCAAAACAGATTCTGGATCTGGGCGTACTACGGATAAACCTTCCAATTTATCATCAGGCAAAGAAACACATTTAGCATCTGGAAAATAACAAAAATGTTTAAGGGGTTTTCAGGATAGCGAACAAAGATTTAATACTTACAGTTACACTCAGGAACTGTGCCATTCCATTGTCCACTGGACAAGCAAAGCAAAGACGAACTGCCAGACATTATGTAACCAAAGTTACACTGGAACTTGACAATATCACCAAAATGATGATCATTTTTATCGGTCAACAATTTACCATTTTCAGGTTCCAAAAGAGAAGGACACATGACTGGAACACAAGTCTTATTACGTTGATAGATATCACCATCACGTTCACCAGTTTCTGATCTTTCAATGGGGAAACCAGCAGTACCATTAGCGGTGAAAAGCTGATAGCCAGTGTTGCAGGCACAGGCAAAGCTACCAGGAGAATTGACACACTTTTGATCGCAACCTCCATTATTTTTGGAACATTCATTGATATCCACACAATCCAGACGGGTACAACCCATAGCTTCCATACGTATACAGGGAGCACCAACATAATCTTGAATGCGGAAACGTACATAACGAGCCTCAATAGGCATAGGCAGGTTAAGAATGGAGAGAGTAGGTTCGAGTATTCTGAATTCTACAGCAGTGCCATCAGGATTGGTGTAATCTTTGAAGACATCAGTTAAATCATCACTATATTGTAGACGGACTGCGGAGGTAAAGGCAATATTGCCATCAATACGTTGAACAGAGGTAGTGCGGAAACCACGCAAAATAGTGGGTGCCTTAAGATCAATCAAAATCCAATTGGCTCCAGGCTCAGCAGAAGCACCACACCAACCACTAGAGGTCAAACGAACCATACCCTTAGTAAAACCTTCTTCACTGGCTGAAGTCATAATGCTTTCATCGGGCACACCACCATTACTAAGACCCAAATCTCCGACAGGACGGCATTCAGTGGTGGGAGCAAAACCAGGGCGACACTTGCAGTGGAAAGAGCCAGCTGTATTGGCACACTCGGTAGTGGCCAAATCACATTGAGTGGATGTACATTCATTGATGTCCTCACAAGTGGGAGGATTTTCGAAAACTTGTTCTGTATTGCAACGAATAATATTGCTGCCAATTAGTTTATAACCCTTGAAGCACTGAACTCTAGCATCATCGGAATAGTAGTAAGGACGATCAGAATCCACCACAAAACCATTTTCAATCTTAGGGAACTCAAAGCAGCGTTTACGTGAACAACGTGGAACTTCACCCGACCAGGTGCCATTAGACATACAGATTAAGACAGGATGGCCATTACGTTCATAACCAGGTTCACATTCATATTGCACAATGGTGCCATAGCTACGACCACCACCATTTAGCAGAGTAACATTGGCATGAGGTACTTCGGGCAAAGGAGGACATTGAGAAGCCATACAAGTGGGTTTACGTTCCCAGCGGCCATCTGGCAAACAGGAAATCTTTTCAATGGGAGCTCCAGTGCTGAAAGTAAAACCGGCATAACACTGATACATAGCCACACCGCGATAGGTAACGTTGGAGGAACCAATAGAGAAACCATTGTCGATTTGGGGTACAGGACCACAGTATACCTCTGTAATGGGAAACAAATTAGATATTTTATTATAATTGGGTTGTTTTAATAAGATTTACCTTGACATTTGGGTATATATGATACACTCCAGTTACCACCCTTCATACATTCCGTAACAATCTTGCTTTTACCGGTGGCAAATTCCTGGCCAATGGGACAAGTGAAAGTAACGACTGTGCCAAAAGCAGTATCACGACTAGAGGCTAAAGCGCCAATACCAGGTTTTAATTCTGGACAATCAGCTGAGAAGGTAGCAGACCAACTGGAAATTTAAAAAAGGAATTAAAACTTGTTTTTGGATTGTTTTCTTAATAGAGAACACTTACCCAGCAGCATTGTGCAAAGCATCCGAGCTAAATTTGATCAACATTTCCCCAGAGGAAGCAGTTAGTGTCAGCTTGGGTGCTGTAGTACCAGTAAAACCATTACCCGAATGCAAGCGCAAACCAGAGGTGGAAGAGCCATCGAATACTTGAACATTATCGCTTTTGTGAACCATAAACTTGTCAAATTTCAAAGACAAAGGCGAGCCCATGCTGTTGCGTATGGTGAAGAAACATTCCTGGTTTTTGGGATAGTCAGCCAAGCCAAAAGCTGGAGAGGTAACAGTACCATTGCGTGCCGAAATAGTGGCTTTACAGCCCTGTATATATCTCAAACTAAAGCCCTTGCCTGAGTCACCCAAACTGGACTTGAAGTACAGATATAGAGCATTACCGGTGGAAATAATTACTTTATCATTGTTTTGGGTCTTGCCAGTAAGCTTAGCAATGGGACGACTCATGGGTGATTCACCATCACGTATCAGCATATAGTCACGTCCCTCGTTAATATCCAAATCATCAACCTCAATGGAAATAATGCGTCCCGGTTGGGCCTTAATTATGTACAGACATTCCAAACCGCCAGGATATTGTTTAGGATAATTGGGACTGGTGAGAGTTTGTCTCTGTAGAGTAGCCTTCAAAGTGCCGCCACAGCTTTTAGCTTCTGTCTTCCAGGTGGCACGGAAACCTTTACGTTCCACACTGCCGTCAGTGGTGAATTTAACAATCATGAAATTTGAGGCCGACACTAGAGGTTGAGTAGTTAAGTCCTGCTTACCACTCAAAGTGGCCAAAGATACAGATTTATCTTCCGTGCGTCCACCTACCAAAATCTGTACAGTATCAAATGTTTTTTCCGTTTCGAAATCCTGGAATTGCAAAATAATATTGCTGCCCAAGGGACCTTCCAAAGTCCATTTACACTTGGAGAGAGCACCATATTTATGGGGATAATTAGGACTCTCTATAACATCACCACCCGATTGCATGTGATAGTGACATTGGGCGGGACAATCTAATTCATCGGAACCATCACCACAATCATCAGAGCCATCACACTTGAAACTTTGATTAATGCACTTGCCATTGGCACAGTGTATGGAGTTTTGGGGACAGGCCGAAGAACGGCACATGAAAGGCAATAAACTTTCGCAAGTGCCCAAATCCCAAGATTGAAACGTCGAGGCAAATGTGGCTGCTACACACTCACCCGACATAGGATCAGGTTGATGCAAAGACCAGAAACCCGAGTATTGAGAAATCAATGCTCCCGAGGCCGATTCCAAGGTATTGGTTCTCAATTCATCTAAAGAAGCCAAACCCAACCAATATTTGTCTGAGGCTCTATGATTGGGATCATTGGAGCGTGCTATCGTTAAAGTATCATTATTTTCGGCAAATGTGTCAATGGCCACCAACTCAGCGCCATACCTTAATTGAACAAAAAAGAGAAAAAAGAAAAGGGAAATTGTTATAAATTAAAGTTCTAACACACACATTAACACTCTACTCTCTACAATTGTTTTAATTACTATTTTACAAAAAAAAAATTTTTTTGAAAATTTTTGTTGCTTCTTGTTTAAACTTTAAAGAAATTGAACTAATAACACAAATACAATTTTAACTACTTTCTATTTCTGTTTAAGTGATTTGTTATGTGTAAGACAAACAGACAGACAAACAGCCACACATGCTCAAATAATAATAATAATAATTGTTGGCCCAAATATAGAAACAAACAGTGGTTTTAACAGCCAAAATAAAAAAGTATTAACATTTTTTTGTTTTTCTTTATTTTTATGTGATTTTTTGTATTTTATAGTAAAAAAAAGTAGTTAAACAGCAAAAACAACAACAATAGCAAATAAACTTTCATTTCCAATGATGATGAACAGAAAAATACAAATACAACAATAACAACAACTATAAGAACAGCTTTACTAGTTAAAAACGTGATTTTTTCTTTAATTTTCTGGCGCTACTTTTTATCATACTTTTTACTTGTTTTCATATTTAAACATTATTTTCAAGGAAAATATCTGGTACTAAAAAATATTGGTACTTTTTTTTATCACATTATTTATGAGAAAATCGTGCTGTTTTTTGGCTTAAAGTGGAAATAGAATAAAGTTTAGTTAAAAATAAAAACTAAGTTATTTTTTATGATATAAATTAAATTAAAATACGACGAGATTTAAATCATTCCAATTCAAAAGGTACCAAATCTTTTTGGTACTTTAAAAAAAAAAAAAATGGTTAAAATGTACAAAAATTATAAATAAAAGTTATGAATAAAAGTTTAATAAACAAATTGGTCAAAACACAAACTAGAGACTATTTGGTACTTTTTTCACAATTTGGTACTTTTTTAAAAATAGTACTTTAACATTAAAATAAATTAAAATTTAAACAAAAACAATAAAATCTAATGATTCAATCAATAAAGTGGAAAAAAGCCAAAACAAAAACATTTTAGTACTTTTTTTTTAACAATTTGGTACTTTTTGAAAATTAGTACTTTAACATTAAAATTGAAAAAAAGTACTATAAAATTAAAATGAATTAAAATGAATTAAAATTTACACAAAAATAATTAAATCTAATGATTCAATCAATAAAGAGAACAAAAAGCCAAAACAAAAACAATTTGATACTTTTTTTTTACAAATTTGGTACTTTTTGAAAAATTTGTTAAAATTTATACAAATGATATTTTAAAATGATGAAATCAATAAATTAAACCTAAAGCAATAAAAAACATTTTGTGGTACTCTTGCAAGAATTTGATACTTTTTGAAAAATAGTACTTTAACATTAATATAAATTAAAATTTACACAAAAACAATAAAATCAAATGATTAAATCAATAAATTGAACAAAATCGAAAAAAAAACTTGTTGGTACTTTTTCAACAATTTGGTACATTTTGAAAAATATTACTTTAACATTAAAATCAAATAAAAATGCCACAAAAACATTAAAATCGAATTATTAAATCAATAAATTAAAAAAATTAATACAAAACATTTTGTGGTACTTTTTTAAGAATTTGGCACTTTTTGAAAAAATAGTACTTTAATTAAAACAAATTAAAATTAACACAAAAACAATAAAATTGAATGATTTAATCAATAAATTAAACAAAATTCAAAACAAAATATTCTATGGTACTTTTTTACAAATTTAATACTTTTTGAAAAATATTTACACAAAAATAAAGATATAAAATAAAAAGAGCACTAAATTGAACAAAAACTATATGGTACTTTTTTAACAATTTGGTACTTTTTGAAAAATTAAAGAATATTAACAACTACGTAATTCAAAAGGATTTTTGAACAATATACATATGTATGTGTTTAAGTTCATTAGTAGTGAGTACATCAAACACTTCTTCTGGCTTAATTGAAGACGTCAACGTTTTCTATAACAAAAAAAATCTCTAAAATATGCAATGAATTTTTCCCTATAAAACCTTTAATGATCACAAAAAAACAACAACATGTATTAAAGCAATAAAAACAAAAACAAAACCACAAAAACTTCGTAGGTAATCAAATATTTCTGTAGTTGAGTACTTGTTCACTAGAGAAATATCTGTAATGATTTATGAATGAAAGCCACTTGTTTTTACTTTTTTTCTTCTTCTATTTTATTATCATCTTCTTATAAAGAAAATATGATCTCTTCTATTGTTTAACTCTTATTTTTAAAGATCTCGCAACCCTTTTTCAATCGTAACACACTTAAACACATACACACGCATTCACTGTTTTTGTTGTCATTTTTGTTTATTAGTCATTCATTAACATTTAGAATTCTTTGGATTTGGGTTAACAACAGGTTAAACATAATAATAAAATTATTTTTTTCAAAAATATTTTCAGCTGAATGACCAAAAAAATAAGCATAAACTTTTATACACTTTCTTTGGAAGCTTGTTAATATGGAGAACAAAAAAGAATTGGAAGAAAAAAACTTGTCTGAAAGTTTTCGATAAACAAAAATTATTTAAACACACACACACACACACACACACACACACTGTTAAACATATGTATAAATTACATATAAACAGCTATGGAATTTATTTGTTTTTATACAAGTGTTTGCTTAAATATAGTGGGTAATAAAAGTTTAAAAGCAAGAAAACTTTTAGATCTTAGATATACCCTACCCTTCTCGCATTGGAAAATTGGCATAATCTACATAAAATTTTTGAAAATATTTTCTCTATCACCCTTAAACTTTTCACCCGCACTTTGTTTTTTTCTCATACAGGTTTTCTCTGTGAAACCATAATGTGGTTAATATATGAAAAAAAAATGATAAACAAATATATAAATTACACATATAATTATTGTATTAAGCTGTACATCAAAATACTTTCAGACATTTTCAAAACTTAAATATTTTAAATCAATATTCAAATATTGGCAAAAAAAACATAAATTATTTGCATACCAAACAAATTAGAAATGTAAAGAGAAAAAAAGTTCAATAAACTTTAAGTAAAATGTAAATTAAAAAAAAGATTTTATTAGATAAATGTCAAAAAAGTGTGTTTCTTTGAAAGGGATTAAAATACCAAATAAATAGTTTTCAAAGCCAGAAGTTCTTAGTTTCTTCTAAAAAATAATTTAAAAAAATCAAATTTTGACAATTTTCCAAAAAAGGACTTTAAAAAAAGTTACTAAAAAATAGTTACCAATATGAATCTATTTTATAATACGTTTTAAGATACAATATAAGACTATTTTATAATATGATTGTTTTTCCGAACACTTCAAGAAAAGTACAATCTAATAAGATTACAATAAGAACATTTTCTGAATATCGCAATTCCAACTTTAGTTGCAATCCTCTAGGCCAAAAAAAAAAACGATATTCTTTTAGACCTATATTTTGGCTACAGGTTGGATCCAATACTATCCACTATCTACAGTCTAGCCTATATTTTAGTCTGTAGTCAAGTTTATAGTCTATTCTACAGTCTAATCTATAGTCTGGTATATAATATAGTCCAGTTTCTAATAAAGTATAGTTTTGAAATCTAGTCTATGTTACAGCCTATAGTATAGTCCATAGTCTAGTCTATAGTGTAGTCCATAGTGTAGTTTATAGTCTAGTCTGTAGTCTAGTGTATTCTTTAGTCTAGTCTATAGTCTAGTCTATAGTCTAGTCTGTAGTCTAGTCTATAGTCTAGTCTATAGTCTAGTCTATAATCTAGTCTATAGTCTAGTCTATAGTATAGTCTATAATCTAGTCTATAGTGTAGTCTATAGTCTAGTCTATAGTCTAGTCTATAGTCTAGTCTATAGTCTAGTCTATAGTCTAGTCTATAGTCTAGTCTATAGTCTAGACTCTTGTCTAGTCTATAGTCTAGTCTATAGTCTAGTCTATAGTCCAGTCTATGGTCTAGTCTATAGTCCAGTCTATGGTCTAGTCAATTCTATTTTAAATTCTATTCTGCAGTCTAGTCAATAGTCTAGTATATAGTCTACTCTATAGTCAGCTATTTACTCTACTCTTTAGTCTAGTCTAAATTCTATTCTATATTAGTATTATTGTCTATAGACTATAGTGTAATTTACATTGTGTCCAATTGAAATAAAGCCGCCCTTTTTGTCAACATATTCATTCGTTTCAGTTTCTAAAAAAATATTTGTATAAAACTTTATACAATGAGTTTTAGTTGTTTTATTCGAACCGGAAGTTAAAATTTCAATTTAAAATCGTTTGAAACTGACCGCTACACAAATGCAAAGAAGCCAGAAAAGTAGCGTAGTGTTAATGTGGTTTAACTTGTCAACGAAGGTTGTGTGGGAAGGTTTATGTGTATTCGTAAAATGTTATTTAATATAAATTTTGCTAACATTTCGAAGAAAAAAATGATTGAGACAATACTCAATTCTAATAGGAATTCTTTCCAAGAGGTCTCATCAAAAGTTGTGTTTTAATTTCAGCCAAATAGATCTAAATATTTAATAATGAAAATTACAATCTATAATTTAAAATTTAGCATTTTCAGCTAAGTTTTTAAATTAATGTGGGATTTTGGATGTTGGCGTTAACATTTATTTAAAATCTTACTATTTCCGTTAGTTTTGAAAATATTTTTAAATTTACACAAAATTTTTAAACATAATTATGTTTTCTTTTCATTAGATGCACTTTTAACATTTTTAAAAACTCCATAAGTGTCTTGCTTTTATAAAAACTAATTAATTATGTTAAAAAGCCCCTTGGGAAAAACAAACTATAAAATTTGGACTTAAATAAAACTTAACATGAAAATTAAAATCTTTTTAACCTTGGCAGGCAGTAATTTAAATGTTCGTTTTTAGTAGTAGAAAGAAGAATTCTTGACGAAAATTTACAAACCAATAATTAGAACGGTTGTGTTAAATTTAAACATAAATTAATCATTCTTAACCACAAACAAAAACTACAACATAGTTTACAATATGTTCAAATGATTGTATTGAATATGAACAGTTATTCAGTTAAATCAAATGGAAAAAACATCAGTGGTCAGCAAAAAGAGTATAAGGAGAAAATTTTGTTTGAATGATACAGATATCATAATGACAGAAAGCTTAAAAGCTAGAAATAAAAGTTTTGTTGTTATATTTTGTTATTAGTATTTTCTGTATTAAAATAACTGGCTCCTACGAGTAACGACCACTGTTTTGGATAAAAATAACAAGTGCCAAATAGATTATGAGTAGTTGAAATTGTTGTCTGTTTGGTCAACTTTAAGAATATGAATGACTTTAAGTTATGTTGTTATTTTGTCTGTAAAAAGACTGGTTGTTCTAGTAAGAATTGAAAATTCATAAAAAAAAATCAGTTTGTTAATAGAACAGAATTAACATATTGAGAAAAAAATGTTGGTTTTCTTTCACATTTGTTTGTGAGTTAAAGCACCATTTCCCATTTACAAAAATATTATTAAATAAATATATTTTCAGACAATAACATATTCCTCTGCAGTGTAGTTCATAATATAGTTTATAGTCTGGTTTACAATTAAGTATATATTTTAAGTAGTATATAGTCTGGTCTATAGAACAATCCATATTCTAGTCTAGAGTTTTGTCCATGGTCTAGTCTATAGTCTAGTCTATAGCCTAGTCTAGAGTCTATTCTAGTGTCTAGTCTAGAGTCTAGTCTAGTGTCTAGTCTAGAGTCTAGTCTAAAGTCTAGTCTAGAGTCTAGTCTAAAGTCTAGTCTAGAGTTCAGCCTAGAGTCTAGTCTAGAATCTAGTCTTGAGTCTAGTCTAGAGTCTAGTCTAGAGTCTAGTCTAGTCTAGTCTAGTCTAGAGTCTAGTCTAGAGTCTAGTCTATAGATTAGTTTTTAGCCTAGTCAATACCCTATTCTATTGTCAAGTATATAGTCTAGTATATAGTCTAGTCTATATCCTAGTCTATAGTCTATATATTAGGCTATAGTCTAGTCTGTAGTCTAGTCTATAGTCTAGTCTATAGTCTAGTCCATAGTCTAATCTATAGTCTAGTCTATAGTCTAGTCTACATTCTAGTCTACAGTCTAGTCTATAGTCTAGTCCATAGTCTAGTCAACAATGTAGTCTATAGTCTATAGTCTAGTCTATAGTCTAGTCTATAGTCTAGTCTATAGTCTAGTCTATAGTCTAGTCTATAGTCTAGTCTATAGTCTAGTCTATAGTCTAGTCTATAGTCTAGTCTATAGTCTAGTCTATAGTCAAGTCTATAGTCTAGTCTATAGTCTAGTCTATAGTCTAGCTTGTAGTCTAATTTCTAGTCAAGTCTATAGTATAACCAATAGTCTAGTTTATAGTCTAGTCTATAGTCAAGCCTATAGTCTAGTCCATAGTCTAGTCCATAGTCTAGTCCATAGTCTAGTCCATAGTCTAGTTTATAGTCTTGTCTATATAACATAAAAATTAATGATAATTTTGCAACTGGAAATGGTGTTAAAAAACATTCCAAACCAGTGTTTTGTGTATTATTACAATTATTAACAATATCTAATAGGTTAAATGAGGGTGGGGTGTTCGTTTCTTTTATTATTATTTAAATTTCAAAATTGACAAATTGAGGCTTTTACTGTGCGTTTTGTAACACAGTTTAGTTTTATTTAATGATGATTTGTACTCGCAGTATTTAATGGTGATGACGATGGCGGTTTGCTTTAACACAAACCTTTGCAGAATATTAATTTTGCTTTGATTTTTAACTCTAGAAATCAATTTTGTTATTTGTGTCTTTTTTTGTGGATTTTCTATAGTGGATTTTTATTTATTTAGTTTAAAACATTAAGTATGCCACAAGACATCTATTTCTTTTGCCATAATTTGTTTTTGTAGGTAAAACGTTTAAATTGTTTAGGTGTCGTTGTTGTGTATTTAAAAAGAAATTTTCAAGTCACCCGTTTTCTTTGGTTTTTTATTTTTTTGGTTAACGGTTGAATAAGTTGCGTGTGAAATTTAAAGTTTTTTTTTTATATTTGAACGCAAAGAAGTTCACTGAACTAATAGGGATTTTTGGTAAATATTTTATATAATAAAATTTTTAAAATTATTTTTGATTTCTAATTATTTTTAACAACTTGACTAAACAATTTGTTAATAAAAATGTTACTGTTATTGTGGTAGTAGTTTTCAACCAAGTATTTCTTATCTAAGCCTCACTCTAATAGTTTAAAACAGTTAATTTCCTCCTCTACTTATGAAAAAAAAAATTGCATGGCTGACTAAACAAACAAGAATGTTGTTGTTATGTCTGTCTACTAACATTAATACTTTTTCACATTTTCATTTTTTTATAACAATTTATTTGCTATTTAACCTACAATAAAAAAGTATTATTGATACAAACATAGAAGTTAACACACACAAATACATCAAACTGCTTAATATAACAGTTATTTATATGTCTTTAGTTTTATTTGTAAATGTGTGTTATAGTTATGTTTAAAATGAAGAATAGGAAGAATATATTCCATAAAGTAAAACCAGTTGATCCTGCAAATGAATTGGTTTTTTATAAATAATTTATTTCTTTTTAATTTCTATTTACTTGGCAAATATAAAAAATATATATATGTAAAAGAACCTAGTTATTTTATTGAACTAACCTATTTTTAAGACCTCTTTTTATAAAGAAATCAACACACACATATACATTCATAAAAGTTTACTCAAGAGTAGAAAAAAAAATAACTTACAGAACGGAATTTAATGCAATAAAGCAGTAAATAAACCAAAAACAACAACCACTACACCAACAACAATAATAATGAAAATCAACCAAAAAACACAACAGCAACAATAAGATGTAGGTAAGACAAATCAAAAGACTTAAGCAACCAACCTGTTTACTACACTCACGTAATTTAGCTGCTTTACACACCGTAAGTGTAAGTGTGTGTATAGAATTCTTTCGCTTTGAGAATTTTTTCAGGGTTTCTCTCTGTTATTTTAAGCTTTTATAACTTTGTATTATTTAAACTATTTATTAGTCTTTTAAAAGAATTTTTCAAAATTGTGTAATTGTTTATAAGCATTTGAAATTTTTAAATAAATTAACCATTAACAGCCCCTCCTACTTTTTGTTATATTTAAAAAACAATTTTGGAAAAAGTTTTCTTCTAGAATAATAATTTATAATTGCAAATAAATATTATTTTTGGCATTTTTATGTCAAATACTTTAAAGGTTTAGTTATGTTTTGCGTTGTTAATATCAAACGGTAAATATTATTAACATTATTAATAGAAAAACGGTAAATTTTGTTTGGTTATTAGATTGAGTACTTGCTGTCAATGAAATTGGTTACACTTGATATAACAATTTACAAATATTTTAAAGAATTCTGTTAAGTAAATAACGTGATTCTAAATTAAGGAGTCTATAGTCTAGTCTATATTTAGGTCTATAGTCTAGTCTATAGTCTAGTCTATAGTCTAGTCTATAGTCTAGTCTGTAGTCTAGTCTGTAGTCTAGTCTATAGTCTAGTCTATAGTCTAGTCTATAGTCTAGTCTATAGTCTAGTCTATAGTCTAGTCTATAGTCTAGTATATAGTCTAGTCTATACTCTAGTCTATACTCTAGTCTATAGTCTAATCTATAGTCTATAATCTGGTCTATAGTATAGTCTATAATCTAGGCTGTAGTCTAGTCTATAGTCTGGTCTATGGTCTAGTACCTAGTCTAGTATATGTTTTAGTCTATATTCTAATTTATAGTCTAGTCCACTTTATAATCTAGTCTAGTCTAGTGTATAGTCTGGTCTATATTCAGTATATAGTCTAGTCTATATTCTAGTCTATAGTATGGTCTATAGTCTAGTCTATATTCTATTCTATAGTCAAGTCCATAATCTGGTCTGTAGTCTAGTCTGTAGTATAGTCTGTAGTCTAGTCTGTAGTCTAGTCTGTAGTTTAGTCTATAGTCTAGTCTATATAGTCTAGTCTATAGTCTAGTCTACAGTTTACAGTATGTACTCTAGTCTATAGTGTAGCTTATAGCCTGGTCTTTACTTATTATTAACTCCAACTAGAAATTTATAAAAATGTTCTTGGATTTTGTTAGAATTAAACCGAGAAACTCTTTAAAAACCACACCACCATACTGCGTTAAAAATTCATACATTATTAAAGAGAAAAATTATAGAAGAATAAAAAAAAACGATTTTAATCAACTGGTTTAAACCATTAAAAACAAGACAAGTACAACAACAAAAACAATAAAAAATAATAATAATATTAATATATATATAAATAGTGTAGATTGTATGTTTTGTGAGTTTCATTGCATGTTTTATTTAAACAACTTCTACAAATCAACAAACAATCAAACAAACTTGTATATTTACTCACTTATTTAGTTACTTACATATTAACATTTACTTACATACATATTTACACATGTAAGTAGAAAAGTATACATTGAATACGCCAACAACAAAATATAAATGAATTACCAACAACAACAGCAACGAGTGTTGCAAGTGGTTAGCATTAAAATAATACAAAATAAACAGCAGCAGCAGCAACAGAAAAAATAAAAACCGTTAAAAAAATCTAGTTGGTTTAGTTTAAAAAAAAAAAAAAACTTAACTCGCGAAGAATTTTAAAAAATTTATAAACATTTACAGATGTATATATCTATAGCAAATACATATGTATATGAAATGAAAGAAAAAACATTAAAATAATATAACGACTCTATATATAAAGACAAAGATAAAATTTATTTTATTTTAACTGCTAAAAGGAAAAAAAATTGGTCAGACTTGTTCCCCTTGGGGAAGTAGTAAGTGAGCATGTAGTAAATATTTTATATATTTTTATGACTATAAGCAGAAATCATGGCAAATGTATTAAATTTAAATATAAATGTTTAAAGATACATTTTTTTCTTCAAAATGTTAAAAACTCAATGGAGGGTGTAAGAAACACCTGTATTACGGTATTTTTTTTAATTTTCTTTTATTAACATATAAATATGTAAAGATATAATTATGCATATATCGATGTTTTTATACAAATTTATATAATCATAATCATAAGTAAGAGTAAAATATGTTTGATTGATTGATTTGTAATCTAATATACATTGTGTTTATATGTGTCGTACATGCAGGCACAACTTAACAATCTTATTATAATTAAATTAAACTTGTTTTTTTCTGTTTATTAAAAATAAATTAATAAATTATTAAGACTGAGTTTGAAGAAACTGGAGAATGGTTAATAAATTTCCTGCATCATTGTCAAACTAACAGATTTGCAGAAGTAGTAGATTACTTGAGGCCAGTTGCCATTACTAACTCTGAAACAGTCTTTAATCTAGTCTATTATTTAGTCAAAATGCTAATCTAAAGTTTAAGCTCGAGTATAAAATTTCATCTAAAGATTAATATAAAAACTACTCTAAGGTCTAGTATAAAGACTAGTCTTAAGGTTAGTGTAAGTCTAATCTAAAGTCAAGTCTACAGTCTAATCTAAAGTCTAGTCTAAAGTCTAGTCTAAAGTCTAATCTAAAGTCTAGTCTAAAGTCTAGTCTAAAGTCTAGTCTAAAGTCTAGTCTAAAGTCTAGTCTAAAGTTTAGTCTAAAGTTTAGTCTAAAGTCTAGTCTAAAGTCTAATGTCTAGTCTAAAGTCCAGTCTATGGTCTAGACTAAAGTCTAGCCTAAAGCCAAGTCTACAGCCTAGCTCAAAGTCTGGTCTTAAGTCTAGTCTAAAGTCTGTTCTTAAGTATAGTCTAAAGTTCAGTACAATGTCTAGTCTAAAATCTTGTCTAAAGTCTAAAGTGTAGTCTAAAGTCTAGTCTAAAGTCTAGTCTAAAGTCTAGTCTAAAGTCTAGTCTAAAGTCTAGTCTAAAGTCCAGTCTAAAGTCTAGTCTAATATCTATTCTAAAGTCTAGTCTAAAGTCAAGTCTAAAGTCTAGTGTAAATTCTAGTCTTAAGTCTGGTTTAAAGTCTAGCCTACAGTAAAGTCTAATGTCTGGTCTAAAGTCTATTTTAAAAACAAGTCTAAAGTCTAGTTTAAGTCTAGTCTAAAGTCTAGTCTAAAGTCTAGTCTAAAGTCTAGTCTAAAGTCTAGTCTAAAGTCTTGTCTAAAGTCTAGTCTAAAGTCTAGTCTAAAGTCTTGTCTAAAGTCCAGTCTAGTCTAGTCTTAAGTCTAGTTTAGTCTAAAGTCTAGTCTAAAGTCTGGTGTAAAAACTTAAGTCTAGTCCAAGATCTAGTTCATAGTCTAGTCTGAGTTATAGTCTAAGGTCACACTTTAAGTCTTATATATGAATAGTCTTAAGTCTATACTAGGGTCTAGTTCAGAGTCCCAAGTTTAGTATACGTCTGGTCGAAAGTCTTGTCTCAAATCTGGTATAAAATGGATCGAAAAATTTCTAATCTTAACTCTAAAATAAGATTAGTCTATTGTTTAGTATTTAGTCCAGTCGGTAGTTTATAGTCTAACATATGATCTAGATTATATTTTGCTTTATAGTTTCATCTCTAGTCAAGATGTAAACTTCAGTTTGCTTCATCTTCTTCCTTACTCTCTAAAAATAATGTGTGCTACTATATTTTTATGTATGTATATATGTACTTATGTCTGTATATGGGTGCATTTTTTGAAAGTACCAATTGTTTTTATTGCACACTTTTCAGTTTGTATGTATTTTCTAATATTTATTATGATTTTTGTTGTTGTTGCTGTTGTTATGTTATTTTTACCGTATTTCATGTGCAAGTATTATTAGTTTGTAGTTAATTTAAAGTTTTTTTTTTTGCGTTTATAAGTATTGAATAAAAAACAACAAATAACACTTACCATTTGGACATGAAAAAACATCATCAGCAGCTTTTACTTTACAGACGAATATTAAAACTATACATATGAAAGCGGACAGCCATTTTAAACTGGCCGCCGTCAAGCCTCCCATGATCACAGTTTCTTAAAAAACACACACAATTTTAAAATTTTACTTTACTTTTGTTGTTATTGTATATAAATGTTTTCTATTTGCAATTGAATAAATTGTAATATAACTGAAAAGAAATAAAAAAAATAAAAATAAATTAATAAATTTTGTTTAACAATTAGAACTAGACAAGTTTGGTTATAGTTATTTAATATAAATTTTGGATTTGTAATTTAATATTTTTTGAATTTTTTTTTAATTATATTTTGCTGTTTATAGTTATTCACTGTGTAATCAACTCATTGTTTTTTTGGTTTAATTGTTTAAGGAACTTAAACTTCTCATCTAAATCTAAGTCAAACGCGAAGGCTAAACAACTGTTAAACAATAGAATTTACATTTTGTAATACATTTTTTATTTACACACATTTATAGTTTTATAATACATACATATGTGTTAATATTTACATGTGTATAATTTTTGTGTTTAAAAGATTTTGTTTTTGTTAGAATTTTATTTTTTTTTTGATGAGATGAGTTTATATCAGGTTTCTAAAGCAATAGCGAAATTAAAATGTTTATTTCTTATAAAAATTCTGCTTAATTTGGTTAAATGAAATTGAGCTTAATTTGTGTTTTACAAAGAATTACTTCTTAGGAAGTGTTAAAGTAATGCAGTTTACATTTGAAATAAGAACTTCAAAACTAACAACAGTAACATTTTCTTAATGTTAAAACAGTAATTAAGAAAAGCAACAAATTAACATTTTACAAAAAAAAAAACAAATGATGAGGGTTTTATTAAAACCTAGCCAATTGTTGTGACTTCCATAAACGTGGGAATTAAATGTCACACCTTTAGATTAGACTCCTATACATACTCATACACACACACACACAGAGATACTTGCTTATACTTGAAACCACTTGTAAACAAATGTACTCATATTACCATTATAAAAACACCAACAATCAACAATATCTAACAATTTGTCTATTGGTCTTTCTAACATTAGTGAAACAGAAAAACAAAATCAACAAACAAAACTATTTTGATGAGTTTTATCATCATCATCACCATCGCAATGATGATGACGTTGTTTTAGAAGCAATCAAACATTTCTACATACAAATGTCTGTATGTATGTAAATATGTATGTAGTATAAGTTTCAGTGTAATATTTGTATTTTCTCTGTCAATAAATGTTGTATGTTTGTTTTTTTTTTGTTTGTATCTGCTGTTCATACACTTTCATATGAACTTTCACTTTAGCATTAACCAAGTACCTGTATTTAAACATGTGTTTGTATACCAAGTCTTTTTTAAGTATTTTGTTGTTTTTGTTGTGTTTTTTTTACAATTTTTTGTCTTAATTTAAAGTTGGATTTTGTGTGAACATGTTAAGCTTGGCTTTTGGACAATACCTACCAGCTATAATTTTATTATCAGACTACTTTACACAGAAACACACTCTTTTTTTCTGGCAATAAAACAAGCTAAGTTCACATTATTGAAATATTTGACAAATGCATGATTTTCCATTTAGTAATCGTTATAATTTCACATCATTTTCATTTATGAAAATTTGCATGTAAACAAACCTTAGATTGATAGAAATAAAACTTGTGCATTTTTACTTTTTTCCTTTAAATATTTGTTAAGTGTGATTATTGTTGTAGTTTCCCTGCTTTAGCTTGTTGGTTTGTTTGTTGCCTTTTCTTTATTACAACTAAGAAATTATTATTTTTTTTTTTCAAAAAAATGCCAAACATTTTTGCTGTTTCTCGTTTTATTGTTGTTTGTTTTGTATCCGAAATTGTAGTATTTCTTTTTTATTTGTTGAAAATCAAACTGGTTTCTGGTTGATTGTAGTTTCAATTGAGTTTTTGACTCTTTCATATTTTTAGGAATTTTCGTTAACCACCACCACAACGACTAAAATCGGTATGTTGGTTATATTATATGATTTGCAACACTAAGAAGAACAGAGTATTGAAAGCAAATTTTGGATTCATAAGGGACTTAAAAGTGAATGTAGAGTATAGACTAGGCGAAAGAATAGACTAAATACTAGACTTTTATCTACACTATAGATTAGAATGAACACTAGACTATAAACTAGACTATAGACTAGACTATACACTAAATTAGACTAAAGTCTAGACTATAAACTAAACTGTAGACTAGACTATACACTAGACTATAGACTAGACTATAGACTAGACTATAGACTAGACTATAGACTAGACTATAGACTAGACTATAGACTAGACTATAGACTAGACTATAGACTAGACTATAGACTAGACTATAGACTAGACTATAGACTAGATTATAGACTAGACTATAGACTAGACTATAGACTAGACTATAGACTAGACTATAGACTAGACTATAGACTAGACTATAGACTAGACTATAAAGCGTGAATAGAGATTCAAATCTTTATTCACGCTTAAAAAGTAAATTTTTTTGTGTTTTGGTTCATTGGGTGCGAAAATTATGCTTTTTTCTAAATAAATAAAAAGTAAATTAGAAGTTTATATCATAATTTATACTTATACACCTCTAGCTTAAATTAAACTGTATAATTTTTTTTTTTTTTTTTTTTTTTGAAACTGAAACTGAAATTGAAGTTGAATCATCTATGAAGGCCACACGAGATCATCATCAGCAACAACTTCGTTTAAAAAAAAGATAATAATAATAAGTGGCCATACAAAAACAAACAACAAAAAAATAAAAATTAAATTGGGTTAATAATATTTTTCACATTATGAACTTTTTACACCTTTTTTTTTTTTTTTTGCTTGACACAAACCAAATTAAATTACAAACACGAAATATAAATTACCAACACATTACCAAAGGTGTAATGAAATATTAGGAAAAAAAGTTAAAAAAAACAGGAGGCTGTAATAATTATAATGAAATCTTTCAATTATATAGTTTTTTGGCTTAGATAAGCAACATTAATATTGACACACTGCTGATACTGTAGCAAAACAAAAGACTTAAGACACAAAACGTTATTTATGCTTGCATTTTTTTTTGTTCAAACATTTGCATGTTTTTAATTTAATATTAATAATATTAAAATCTAAAATTTTCATTAAATAATGACTAAGAGTCTGTTAGTTTCTTAAATTAAAGTTGTTTAACTGGTTTTGTTTCAATTCGTCAAAAAAATACCACTTTTTTCTACCAGCTACAAGCTTAAGTGTCTTGTTTAAAAAAAACTTACTGTTGAAAAGTTTTAAAGATCTTGCTTACTTAGCAAAGATCAATAAAAAAAACAACAAAATTTCAAATCAAACTCTCAGCTTTTAACCACAGCTGCCTTTAATAAATACAAACACTTGTGCTGACATTTTGCTGAAATCATTGTTGAATTATTTCGATTATTAACTATTAATGTTGGTTTTGTTGTTATTGTTGTTGTCTTGGTTTTCTTTGTTAAAACTAAAAACTGAAAGCATAAACTGGAATGTTTTCTTATTGTTGTTGTTTAAATTCTGTGTTTAAATGTATACAGTATTTGGAAGGGTGTTAAAAACTTGTTTCTTTTTTTTTAATAAATTATATATTTAATATAAATTTGATTCATTTTGTTTCTTTTTTAATAAATCGATCAAAAATTCATTGAAAATTACAAAAAAGTCATTAAATTATAACAATTTTTAAACGGATATATGACCTAGACTGATTTTTTTCTTTAAGTTTAAAGTTAAACAATTCGTTGAGAAAATTTATTAATTTTTTTCTTTGTTAATCTTAAGAAAATTTAAAAAAAATAACTTCTAGATGAAATCATTCAAATTGTTTTTGTAAGCAAGTTTTAATAACAATTTTTTTCTTATATTGACATTGACATACTAAAGCGCATTTTTGTTTGAAATTTTCAAAAAAAATCGCAATATAGAAATTTAATAAAAAGTTGTTAGAAAATTATTAGCAAAAGTCTAATATAATTTGATTTTCTTAATACAGATCAAATTAAAGTTAAAGAAAAACTTTTTGATTTCAAAATAATTATATAATTTATATGAAAAATAATTCTTTTTTTAAAAAGCTTTTTTTTCTAATTATTGCAGATAAATTAATTATTTTTCTAGAGCTTTCATTAAATATATTGTATAAAATTTCTTTATAAGAAAAATCTTTTAGACAGAATCTTAAATAATATTTTTATGAAATAAGTTTATTTTTTTTTTTAAAAAGTTTAAGAAACTTTATTATAAAGCTTAAAAAAGATTTTCGTATGAAAAAATCTATACTCGAAGAAATTGAAAACTTAAGAAAAATCTATTAAAAGATTCTTTATAAAAAGCTTTTCTTATAGAAAAGCAGCTTTAACAAGTTTTTTTAAAAAACTTCTTATAAAAAATGCTCTAAAAAGCTTTTTTATGAAAAACACTAAACAGCTTTTTATGAAAGTATTTGCAAAGCTTTTTATGATATTTTTTTTAATTCTAATGAAAAAGCTTTGAGAGCTTTTTATAAGAAAAAAATTTAATCACTTTTTTTTGAGAAAACTGTTTTTAATAAGTTTTTATAACAAAAAACTTATAATGTAGTAGTAGTTCCATTAAGTAGTTCTTATTGAATTTCATAAAAAGCTTTTTTTATTTCAAAAAATGTGTTAAAATTTTTCATGAAAATTAAAATGTGTTTTATCACTAAAAGTTTAATGGAAATAAGCTTAGTTTTTCATTTACATAAAAAAAAGCTTTTTTATAAATATTTAAAAAAAAATTTAGTAAGAATCATTTAATGAAAAAAATTTTAAAAGCTTTTATGAAAAAAATTATTTAAAAAGATGTGGTTGAAAAAAAGCTTTTTAAAACAATTTTTTATGAAAAAAAGTATTTTTCATAATACCGATATAATAAATAATAATTTTCCTACTTTAAAAAGCTTCTTGCAAAAATGCTTTTATTTAAAAAAAAAGCTTATTATGCAAAATTATTTATATATTAATAATTTTGCAATAAAAGAACTACTTTTCAGAAAAAAATAATTAAAAAAGTTAATTTTTCACAAAGAGCCTTAAAAATCTTTTGCAAAGCTTTTTATGAAAATATTTCATTAAAAGTTTAAAAAAGCTTAATATGAAAATACTTTGTATTAATACTTTTTTCAAAAAGCTTTTAATAAAAGAACTAATTTTCAGAAAAAAATAAATAAAAAACGGTAATTTTTCACAAAGAACACTGCAAAGCTTTTTATGAAAATATTTCATTAAAAGTTTGAAAAAGCTTAATATGAAAAAATGTTTTTTTTTTATGGGAAAATGTTTATTAAGAAGAACTTTTATCATAAAATAACGATGTTTTCATTAAATCCATATGAAAAGCTTTTAGTTAAAGACAATTTTCGAAGATCATTTTAAAATTTTTTATGAATTTTGTGTTTGTTTGCAAAACTTAATTTTTTTTTGTTGTTAGAATTGCTTAATGTTTGAAATGAGGAAATTCTAGCATGACAATTGCATACTACATTGACATTTAAAACTGTCATTATTTGCATGACATGCATTTTATATTCTCATAATAAAAACATAAATTATTATTGTAAAATAAATATTTAAATGTGTTTGTGTTTTTGTTTTAACATTTTAAACATTTTTTTAAATTTTATTATAATTTAACAGTTTTGAATTTAAAAATAGAAATTAAAAAAAAAAAAACACAGAAACCTTAAAATAAAAATAACTTTAACAAACTTTTAAATAAAAAGAATTTAAATTATGATCTCAACTAATGTAAATTTAAGTAATCAAATGAATATTTTGTGAAATCATCTAGAGTTAACAAATATAACAAAATATTTAATATGCATAAATACAAATTTCTCTCTATATTAATATAAACTAAATTTGATTAAAATTCTTGCTAAAAACCTCTAATTTAAATCGTGACTCATGAGAATAAAATTAAAATAAAATAAATAAGTTTTAAGTTTTTTAAGGAAATTAAAAAAAACAATTATAAAATGGAGATAACTTATTTACACCCTTAAGATTTAAAACAAAATTTCTTAACATTTATTTAATTTTTCTTTTTTATAATTTCCAAATTAGTTTTGCTTGAAATTTCTTTAGACAAAAAAAAAAACAAAATTTCATTGATTTCTTTTAGAACAATAGCGGGTGTATAACACTTTTACTTGTCATTTAAAAAAGTATATATATAATTTTTTTTCAAATTTAACAATAAACAAAACCTAACTTTAACAGCAATAAGTATAATTGCTGTAATAAACCAAATACAAAAGAGAGACAAAAAAACTGATTGAAAAATTGATTAAAAAGCTTGATTTCACTTTAAGTTATTAAATTGTTAAAAAACCAACAAATATTCCCATTTAATAACTACTTTTACTAAATATTTAAGATTTTCAATGGGAAGCATTAAACAAAAACTTTAAAGTAGCCGTAGCAAGTTACAGTATGTGTTAAAAGTTTGTTGACTAAATAAATAAGGTAACAAAAGTAATTTTTTTCTTTTCAACAAATTTGGTTTTCTTTTCTCTGTACTATTCCATTTTTTTTGAAATATTCTTTATTTTTTAATTTTCACTTTTACCTCCTACTGTGTGTTTGTTTCTCATGTATCTAATCGTTTGGAAAATAATTTGAAATATTTTTATTTGTTTGATTTAGAAAATGTTTGTAAGTTTGCTTAAACTTTCATCACCGAAATTTATTGTAATCGTGTGTTAAATAGTTATTTTTCGAGAGTGAGTGAGAGAGAGAGAGAGTAAAAATAAAATTTCCCACAAGAAAATTAAAAAAATGAACTTTCTATATTTAATGTTAACTTAAACTTAAAAAAATTAAAACAGATATAATTTTTTAAGCAAGAAAAGTTCTTAAAACTTTCTTACTACTTTAATATTACAAGCAATTGCTTATTTTCTAGTTCTAGGTAAGTTATAGTTTCAGCAGTTTTCAAAAACCACAATATCTTAAAATAGAAAAGGAAATTACTTATTTTATGGCTCCTTGAACTATTTAACAAAACTGTCACTTTTTATTCAAAAAAAGTGTGTAAAAGACAAACATAATACAACTACTTCCAAAGTGCAATAAAGTAATCACATTTCCAAAATTTCTTAAGCTTATTTACTGTTTCAATAACTATCAAAGGGCAACTTATGTTTTTAATACGAAAAACAAAAGAAATTCAATTAAAATTTAAAGTTTTAAAACCTAACAAAACAATGGCTTACATTGTGGTTCTTTGGAAGTTATTTAAGCACTTAATCAAAAAAATCCTTATAACTACTTGGGCATTTGAGTTTTTTTTATTTAAAAGCAAAATACTTAATTACATTTTCATTTCTTAATAGTTGGCCAACAAAAGCTATCACTTATTTTGTGCTTCTTGGGAAGTTGTTTACACATAAATTTGCTAATAAATCATATACATTGAATTGTAAGGAAAATTAATAAGAAATTTGTAAATTAAACTTCAAATCAATATCTTTAGTTAATACAAATTAACAATAATTGAGAAATATTTTTAAACAATTGCTTATTTTATGCTTCTTGGGAAGTTATTTTTAATAAGTTTAAAGATTTTGTATTAAAATAGTTTTATAATGAAAATATAAAGATAAATTGGTATTTATGTACTTAAAAACAATATTTTAAATGTTTGAATTAAAAGGCATTCAAAAGTTTTGTTAGGCAACAGTAAAAGCCATTGCTTATATAAAGCTTCTTGGGAAGTTATTTTGAGCAATTTGGAAATGCTTGAAGCAAGTTTTTAATTTTAGTTTAAATATCAACATTTTTGATGTTTTTCTTGTGCCAGTTCTAATTACAAGAAGAATTCTATTTGAATGCAATGTTTAATTGATTCAATTATAGGAATATAAACAATTTATGTTTATTTTTACGGAATTATAATTGTTACAAACAGAACATTGAATCTATTAAATTTTGACATATGGAGATATTACGAAAGATTGTTGTTTCAGTTACAAAAGTATTAATTAACTTGATGTAAAAGTTTAATATAAACAAAAACTCTTGTCAATCCTTAAAGAGGAAAAATTAAACAAGTAATTGATTTGATTACAAAAATAATTAAAGCAATTGATATAATCTTCCATTTGAATTCAATGTTTAATTGATTCAATTATAAAAATATAAACAATTTATGTTTATTTTTAAGGAATTGTAATTGTTACAAACAAAACATTGAATCTATTAAATTTTGACACATGGAGATATTACGAAAGTTTTTGCTTTAGTTACAAAAGTATTAATTAACTTGACGAAAAAGTTTAATATAAACAGAAACTCTTGTTAATCCTTAAAGTCGTTAAATGGAACAAGTAATTGTTTTAATTACAAAAATAATTAAAGCAAATGATTTGATATTTTATTAAAAGTTAGAAAAGCAAAGACATTTCCTTAAAGACGAGAAATGGAAAAAGCATTTGTTTTAATTACAAAAATAATTAAAGCAAACGATTTGATATTTTATTAAAAGTTAGAAAAGCGAAGTGATTTGCTGAATTATTAAAAAGTTAGGCTTTTCCAGAGGGAGTTAAGGATCAGGTTATTGAACAGACACCTACCTTGAAGATAAAAAATGAACAATATTCCAATTAATAAAGCAAAAATATGAATAGTGAGTTGTCAGCTAAGAATGCAACTAAACCTAAGGAAACTCAAGAAATTTATTGCAGTTTTTAGTTAAGAATGACTTTATTTCTTAAATTTTACTTTAAAAGGAAAACTGTTTTTAAGATTTCTTTAATAATTTGTTAATTTTAACAACAGTGTTTAGAATAGAAATAGAAATTGTTGTTATAAGCTCTTGTTTGTCAGATAACTCAATTTAAGAAAAATTCCAGAAATTCTTTTTTTATTATAAAAAGAAATCTTTAATATTCAAGCTAAAGCTTTAAGCCACTCCCTTTAGAAAAACAAAAAGCAAAACACATATAAAAAATGATGTCAAACTAAATTTAAGAATTTCAAAGACAAAATTTTAACAGAAAAAAAAAACTAATATAGAAAAAATATAACAAATTATGCTAATTAAATAAATAAATTAAAAAAAAAGCTCATCAAAAAAAACTAATGTTTAAAAGTCTAAAGTTGCTGCTTTCATTTAGCGTGTGAGTTAAGTTCTATGAAAACGTAGCAAACGAAAGACTTAAGCAACAAACTTGTTCTAAGGTTTGGAAATTTTTGTTACGAATTTGTTGTTGTTGTTTTTTTCTCTATGTTTGTTGTTGTTTAAGCATATTATTGTTTTTGTAAAATTTTACATTTGTATGCATTTTTTCTTAATATTGTTGTTGTGATTTTTTTTCTTTATTTTCTGTGTTAAATATATTGCCGTTTTATTTTACCAGTTTTTTGTTTTTTTTTCTTCTTTTACTATTTCTCTTACTGTATATGTTATCTTAGTTTTTGTGGCAACGTGTGTATTGTTTTCTTATTTTATATATCTACTGACAATTGTTCTCTATACCTGGCTGCAACTGCAGCATTAAGAGGCAAAAGTAAGCAGAAGTAGAAGTTAAAAAAAAAACATAAATTCCAAGCAACACTTGTTGAATTTACATTACAATTGTTGTTGTTTTCGTTGTTGTTGTTATTATTGGTTGTGGCTTTTGTTAAAAGTATTTTTTTCTTTTGCCTTTTGCAAAATGGAGTTGCATTTTAAGTTTTTCTTTACTGGTTTAAGCAATCAATTTTATTAATATCCAGAAACTAAGTTAAAAAAATTTATTAAAAACTAAAAAATTTCTTTAAAAATAACCCACACTTAGTTGTTAATAACCATAACAGCAAATTATAATTTTTAATTTTTTTTGTTTATTTTAATATTTCTTTTGCAGTTTTTTTTTTAACAAATCACTTTAAATCCTTTTTTTATTTATTTATTCAAAAAACACAAAAATTCTTTATTTTTCACTCACAATTTTATCTTTCTTTCTTGTTAACACTTTAAGCTCTCTATATATAACACTCTCTTCGTTTTATTTTATTAATTTTTTAATTAAATTAAAAAAAGTACTTTTTTTAATTTAAAAAACAAAAACTATTAAAAAAAAGTTTTTGTTTTCTTTTTTAACCGTTTACTGTACCGTACCACACGAAGGCCAAACACTCACTAAAACTTGCTTTAATAAAAATCTTTGAAGCTACACTTAACAGGAGACCCGTGTGTGTTTTATCGTGTTGCCAAAGTGGTATGGACAAGTTAACAGATATAGAAAAGAAAAAACACACACACACACAAAAACAAAATGCCAAAAAGACCAACAAAACCAACAAACAGCAACTTTAACTACCAGCAGATACAGTAAGAAGAAAACAAAAAATTAAGCACAAACACTTATACCAACATAGTTAGAAGATACAAACACACACTCTTAAACACTATTACTCTCTTATGTTATTTATGCATTATTTACATACTTATACACAGTTAAAGTTTTTTTAAAGCTGGTTAATGGAATGTCTTGTTTTTTTCTTTCTTAACGTTTTTTGTTGCTTTTACCAACCCGGCCTGTTATACAAATCGTATGTATTAAGTACCTTCAATTTGTGTCTTTACTATTTCAATACACGCTCCTCTCAATGAAAAAACGTACGTGCATCTGTGGCAACAGGTAAACAACGACTAAAGCTGTGTTTGCTTCTTGTGTTTTAACGGCGATCATCAAATATCTTGAGATTGTCTTACCAGGGATGGTATTTATATGTTCAAAAAGTACTATGCACAAAAAGTACCTTTTCACACAATTGTGTTCTAGTTGTGTTTTAGTTCAGTTCTAGTTCTGTTCTAGTTCAGTTCTAGTTCAGTTCTAGTTCAGTTCTAGTTCAGTTCTAGTTCAGTTCTAGTTCAGTTCTAGTTCAGTTCTAGTTCAGTTCTAGTTCAGTTCTAGTTCAGTTCTAGTTCAGTTCTAGTTCAGTTCTAGTTCAGTTCTAGTTCAGTTCTAGTTCAGTTCTAGTTCAGTTCTAGTTCAGTTCTAGTTCAGTTCTAGTTCAGTTCTAGTTCAGTTCTAGTTCAGTTCTAGTTCAGTTCTAGTTCAGTTCTAGTTCAGTTCTAGTTCAGTTCTAGTTGAGTTCAAGTTCAGTTCAAGTTCAGTTCTAGTTCTGTTCTAGTTCTGTTCAAGTTTGTTCTAGTTCTGTTCTAGTTCTGTTCTAGTTCAGTTCTAGTTCTATTCTAGTTCTGTTCTAGTTCTGTTCAAGTTCTGTTCAAGTTCTGTTCTAGTTCTGTTCTAGTTCTGTTCTAGTTCTGTTCTAGTTCTGTTCTAGTTCTGTTCTAGTTCTGTTCTAGTTCTGTTCTAGTTCTGTTCTAGTTCTGTTCTAGTTCTGTTCTAGTTCTGTTCTAGTTCTGTTCTAGTTCTGTTCTAGTTCTGTTCTAGTTCTGTTCTAGTTCTTTTCTAGTTCTGTTCCAGGTCTGTTCTTGTTCTGTTCTAATACTGTTCCAGATCTATTCTTTTTTATTTGTGTACCAAAAATTGTTATGCTTTAAGCTTACATTTTGTTCATTTAATAGTATTATGTACTTACAACTACAAAATAGTACCTTTTAATATAAATACACTGCCCCTCTCTAAAAACGTTTTGTCAACCATACTCTTTTTCCACAACAAAAGCGAATTACTCACCGGTTTAAAATACGGCGAATTTCTAAATCGCTGAAAACAGGTAAATAAAAGAAACTGTCAAGAAAACAACAAAAACAAAAAAGATCAAACGTTAGAATACCAATAGTTTTTAGCAACAACAACAAACAGCAACATTAATATTATGATGACTACAAACACTGATTCTATTAGTGTTATTGTTATTTTTTTCCATTATTGTTGTTGTTATTGTTCGTCTCATTTCAAAAGGGACGTGTGAATTGATATTCATTTTTCCCATTTTTCATTTACAAAAACTCTGCAACAGAAAAACGATCTTTTCATTAGTTTTATTCATATAATTTTAGTGCATGTGGAATCCCAACTCTCGGTTGCGTCCAACTGATTTGATTAAGATTGTGTGTGCAGTGGGATTAACCAGCTTAAGCTTGTACTAGTGTTTTGTGTGCATTGTATGTGTACGCATTAACGAAGGTGCCTTTTAGGCGATTTTATTTAGATTACTAGGAAATTTGTTTTATTTTTTTTTCGGTAAATTCCCAAACAGTTGTAAATGGTCGTTTTTGTTTTTATTATTTTTGTTTGGTGTTGTATGCATTTTACGTTTCCCTAATTGTATAATAAAAATGTATTGAATGTAGCAAGTAGTGAGGGACAAATAAACAAAAATGCCGCATTTTATAGATAGCATGTTGGACATTTAAGGAAGGATTGTTAAATTGAAAAAGTGAATTTTAAAATGATATTGTAAATCATAACAAAATCATAATATTTCTATAAAATCAGAGTTCTTAATAAAACATTATTTATTTGGTAAAATTTAAAAAATTCTGACGTTATTAAAGAAAGTTATTGTTGTTACCGAAATGAAGAGCAGATGTGGAAAACGACTAAAACTAAACTGAACTAGATTTGAACTAGAACTGAACTAGAACTAAACTAGAAATGAACTAGAACTGAACTAGAACTGAACTAGAACTAAACTAGAACTGAACTAGAACTGAACTAGAACTGAACTAGAACTGAACTAGAACTGAACTAGAACTGAACTAGAACTGAACTAGAACTGAACTAGAACTGAACTAGAAATGAACTAGAAATGAACTAGAACTGAACTAGAACTGAACTAGAACTGAACTAGAACTAATTCAGAACGAAACTGGATATGTAAATTGGCACTAATGTTTATGGTGATGTTCGTGTAATGTAACTGATTAGAGATTGTAACTTTATCGCCGACATAGTGGACTAACTCTGAGATGCTTCGTTCGTAAACGTACTTAGTGTTAAAACTTGTCCTGGTTGTCCTTAACTAGACAACATTGTTGCAAATGTGTCTTTTAGCACTAAAAGTCTTTGTTTAAAAATTTTATAAAAGCTTTGTTTACAATTTCAATGACCTGTAATAAAGTTTAACAGCTGTTTGGGTATTTAAGTTTATTTTCTAGGAAATACTTTAATAATTAAAAAATTCTTTGTATATATTCCGCAAAACCCCAAAAAAGTACATTAAGTACAAAAGACCTAACGTCACCTGCATAATGATCCTATCCACCACACATGATAACTTACTTGTCCACACTTAGTCTAAGTCACAGGCTGGCAATTAAAGTCTGCAAAAATATAAAGTCTTCCACAAAAAAAGACATACAATAGCCTAAGAAACAATAAGTTCTTAACGGAAGTGTCCTCTTTATATAGAAATTGGAAAAAGTGACACATCCGTTGTTTACTTCTGTTAATTTAATTTTATAGAAAAAAAGAAAACAGTTGAAATGACTCGATGTGGTACTTATGAGTTATTGAGTAGTGTGAGTTATCAAACTGATGACTGACCTATTTGGCCTTAAATAAACAACCAAATATGCAAAATAAACCGTTTAAATAATAACTTTTTTGTTATTTTGTTTTAAAAGAAAACTAATTGAAAATTCTAAACACACAAAAGACAGAAATTTCAACAAATAACAATAATTTCATTACTTTTTTATATAATTTGTTTTTGAATTTGTTTTGCTGAGGTGTTGAGGAGGTATTTAAAATTTATTTATAGTTTGCATGTGGAAAGCAAAAAAAAAAGTAGAATTCTTAATTCTTTGTAGAGGTATGTAGGTTAAAATAGTAGAATGCAAGAATGGAGAATGTATTAATAATTACAACAAAAACAATGGCAAAATAGTGCAACAAGTTTTTTGCCACAAATGCAAACTAGTAGTCAAAGTTGTAATTGTGTTATAGAGTTGTGTTTTTTTTTTATTTTTCTATCAGTGATCCTTTTAATTTGAATACCACAAACTGGAATATCCAGACTGTCATTTTTATTTTACCATCAATTTTTTTATAAACTTGCCACAAACCGCTAATAAATAGAGCTCAGCGCGGCACTTGTTCAAGACGTGGGCATTTACAGGCAACATACAGACACACACTTGCCACTCGTACGTTCGCTATACACACTCTCGTCCAAATTCTACAAATATGAACCGATTGTTTATTGAGGTCAGTAGGTAAAACGTAAGACCAAAAACAACAGCAACAACAACAATTAATAAAAATGTATAAAAATTACAATAACAACAAAAGTCTTATAGAAAATAGTTAAAGAAAAAGAAAATAACTGAAATTCATTCTACAAAAACAAAAGCAAAAAATTGGGCGTTAACACTTGAAGACTAAACAGAAACAAATAATCGGAGGGCAATTGTTAATAAAAAAAAACTTAACAACAATAAACATAAATACCAGTAAAAGTTAAACAATTAATTGGAAAAACATTACAAAAAATTAAATAAAAGCAACAAGTGCATAAAAACTATCTGCGCCTGCGCCAGTCCATTTACTGCCATGTATACATAAACACTGTCTGTGATCTATGTTGCATTTGATTAATCACAGACCCTGTATGATTATGGAATGAATCATTTCATTCATGCATTCAATCATTCACTCACTCACTCATCTATACAGCTGTGTAGCCCGGCCAGTTTAACAATTATATATATTTTTCGTTAAGTACCTGTTTAAAAGTCTACTTGTCTTTTTATTATGATTTGTTAGTGTTTAAAAAGTCATCATATAACGTTACATATAATTAATGGACTTGTACTTGAAAAAAAAAAAAAATAAATAAAAAAAACTCAACTCAACATGCTTTTGTGTCTTTCTTTAAACTGCATTGGGCGTTTAGAATTTGTTTAGCTTTAAACAAATTTAAAACATATTTAATGTTTAACGGTTGACATGGCTAAATGGGTAAATTGGCCAATGGTTAATTGGGTTTTTAACTATATAATTTGTTGCTATTGTTTTTCAATAATGTTTAGTTATACATAAATTAAAGTTCAGGGTGAAATTTTAATTTGTTATTAAATTTTCCTTTACAACTAAGTTTTAGTGAAACAAAATTGAAAATTTTTATTGATGACATGAACTTTAAAGAAACTGAATACTTTTTTTGTCATCTTAAGCTGATAGACCCCCAGGTTTAACTTTGCTAGACTGTAATGTAGTCTTTAGTATAGTCTATAGTCTAGAATACAGTCTAGTCTATAGTTTAGTCTTTAGTCCAGTCTATTGCCTATTCTATAATCTAGTCTATAGTCTAGACTATAGTCTATTCTATAATCTAGTCTATAGTCTATAGTCTAGTCTATAGTCTAGTCTATAGTCTATTCTATAATCTAGTCTATAGTCTAGTCTATAGTCTAGTCTATAGTCTAGTATATAGTCTAGTCTATAGTCTAGTCTATAGTCTAGTCTATAGTCTAGTCTATAGTCTAGTCTATAGTCTAGTCTATAGTCTAGTCTATAGTCTAGTCTATAGTCTAGTCTATAGTCTAGTCTATAGTCTAGTCTATAGTCTAGTCTATAGTCTAGTCTATAGTCTAGTCTATAGTCTAGTCTATAGTCTAGTCTATAGTCTAGTCTATAGTCTAGTCTATAGTCTAGTCTATAGTCTAGTCTATAGTCTAGTCTATAGTCTAGTCTATATATATAATAGACTTCAAACGGTCTCCAATTGGGCCTATAACCTTCTGTACGGCTAAATAAAACATTTTTACTTTTTCCTAAACACCGTTCGAATTACATTAAAAATTAAATTAAAAATTCTAATAAGATTTATTTGTCTTTAACATTTCAAATATAACGTAGACATAGAAAATCTAGTTGACTATTTCATAGACTAATAATATTCCAAGTAAGTGGCAACTTTGGCGTCAAATATTATTCAAGACATAAACCACATAAATAACTAACAACATGTATAACGTGACCGATTGATTGCACTAGTGATCAAAATAAAAAATTGTTTATTGAAATAAAAAAAACTATATTAAATCAAAACAAAAATTTTTTAAAAAAATATTTTTATTATAAAAAAATAGCTATTAATGTTAATAACTGTAACTCAGTTTAGTTTTGCACAAAAAAATTTAATAAAAATTTACAAATAGAAAATGTTTATTGTTTGAATGAAAATCATCTAGTGAAGTAATTAGTAAAGTGATAAATGAGTCATTAATAAATAGTTTTAAATTAATTTCTTATAAAAACATTTATAAAACATATAAATTAGTCATGTAATTTCAAATCGGTACTATTTATAAAGATACCAATTTATTTGGGTTATAATAGTCTCGATAAAAAAATAGTTTTTGCACGTATTTCTTATTTACAAATTAGAGCATTTTAAATAAATATAGCATTTCAAGATTTATTTTATTCGAAATTAAACATTTATCCACTCATCCATACATCCACCTATCCATCACATCAGCGCGTTTGTGGCATTCGACTGCTGCATCCATATGTTAAAGAAAAACTTCAATCAGCTTGCACTACTATTTTATGCCCATTTGACAAATCCACCACATGCTGCGTTTTTTAAGCCAAAATAAGCTAAATATATATTTGAGTTTTTATAAAAAAAAAACAGAAAATGATAAAAAAATTTAAAGAAATAAAACGCTTACGCATCCCATGCAGATTTAGATGAACAGCAAAGATTTTAAATAATGAATTCTTTATAATAAAATAAAGTAACTACTTACAAAGTAACTACTTACAAATATATAAGTACTTCTTCTTTAGATTTGATAAGCTATTTTTGATATAGATAGATAGATAGATAGATAGATAGATAGATAGATAGATAGATAGATAGATAGATAGATAGATAGATAGATAGATAGATAGATAGATAGATAGATAGATAGATAGATAGATAGATAGATAGATAGATAGATAGATAGATAGATAGATAGATAGATAGATAGATAGATAGATAGATAGATAGATAGATAGATAGATAGATAGATAGATAGATAGATAGATAGATAGATAGATAGATAGATAGATAGGTCTTTCTCTGTTATAAACTTATTAGATCTTAAAAGTGCTTGTTTCCAATTTCATTATAGTGTTAACGATTTTTCAAAATGGCAAATGACTCAACCGGGATTTTTCTATCGTTCTCATAACTGGAATTTAATGAATGAATAATGAACTGAATGAATACATTCTTTAAATTTTTGCGAAGTGCAAAATAAAATAAAATTTTTATTTGAAAATGAGAGAAACTGTTTTACGAGTACAATTTTAAAATTATTAACAATGAAAAAAAAGAAACCATTCAAGACATTAATGGAGAAGAAATTAAGCGAACACAACAGACACAGACAGCTACCAACAAAATTTGAGAATGGAATATAAAAAAATTATACCAGCGAAAAATCGTATTGAAAAATTTCAAGAAAAAAAGAGTGGAGAAACAAATAAACAACAGAAAAACATGTTTAGGTGTAGAAATCACAAGAAAATAAAAAAGCAATAAGAAACACACTGAAAGACGGATGGAGGGACCAACCAACCGACAATAAACAACAAACAAGAAGAATCAGTCAGTTGCAATCGGGCTTTCTAAAAAGAATCAACCAAGTTAAAGCGAAAAAGCAAAAACATTGAGAATATATTGCTTAATAAAAAGAAATAAATATTATTTTAAAATAATAATCAAGAAGAGAGCTTAAATTAAGTTTAAACGGAAATGCAGTAACGGCTTTTAAATATTTACTTCAGTTAATGAAATTTTTAACAAAATTTCCTATTTTTTTACCAATAAAAAGTATGTGTGTAAAAAGCAACTAATTAACAGCAAATAATAAAAAAATTATTCAATTACAAGTGAAAGTTATTTTTAACAATTCTTGAGGTTTCTTTTCTATGTTTTACTAAATTTTCTTTTAAAATGTTAAAATACACTCTTGATGGTAGTAGTCCGTCCGTCTGTTTGTCTGCATGCATGCATTGTTTAGAGAGGCCACAGAGGTGACGGTTTTCGATTTAAAAGGCGGCTTAAATTCTTTTGCATTCTAGTACTAAACTATCTAGAAATATTATTATTGAGTTCTTCATAAAAAGAGTACAAACATGTTGCAATATTAACACAACAACGTGTTTAATTTTTTATAAATAAACAAGTGTCAGATAAATTATTTGTATATATTTTTTCGCTTAGTTTTTCTTTTTTTTATCATTTTTACCTTTTCGAAAAAGTGCTAATTAACTAATTTGTTTGTAAATACAAATTAATTTATTTAGTGGTAATATTTTAACAATACAAAATTTATCTTAAAGTTTAATTTCATTAAATTTTATTTCACAAGAACCGGCTCAGAATTAAAGACAATCTTTTAAAACAGCTTTTGGTTGTGACTTTAAGTGCAGCACAAAAAACAATGTTCAATAGAGATGAGCAAGTGAAAAGTATTTCGATTTGTAAGAGTGAGTGTTGTTTTACAATATGAAAATTTTTATTTAAAATTGGATATTAAGTGAAACATAATTCTTGTGTGAAAAATATATTTTTTAGTGAAAATGTCTATTGTCTAAGCTATAGTCTAGTCTATAGTCTAGTCTATAGTCTAGTCTATAGTCTAGTCTATAGTCTAGTCTATAGTCTAGTCTATAGTCTAGTCTATAGTCTAGTCTATAGTCTAGTCTATAGTCTAGTCTATAGTCTAGTCTATAGTCTAATCTATAGTCTAGTCTATAGTCTATAGTCTAGTCTATAGTGTAGTCTATAGTCTAGTATATAGTCTTGTTTATAGTCTAGTTTATAGTCTAGTATATAGTCAAGTCTATAGTCTAGTCTATATTCTAGTCTATAGTCTAGTTTATAGTCTATAGTCTAGTATATAGTCTAGTCTAGAGTCTAGTCTAGAGTCTAGTCTAGAGTCTAGTCTAGAGTCTAGTCTAGAGTCTAGTCTAGAGACTAGTCTAGAGTCTTGTCTAGAGTCTAGTCTAGAGTCTAGTCTATTGTCTATTCTATAATCTAATCTTCAGTATAGTCTATAGTATAGTATAAAGTCTGGTCTATAGTCTAATTTATAGTATATTCTATAGTCTATGGTCTAGTCAATAGTCTATTTTATTGTCTAATATATAGTCTTGTATACTGTCTATAGTCTAGTCTATAGTCTCGGCTATAGTTTAGTCTATAGCCTAGTCTATATTCTAGTCTATAGCCTAGTCTATAATCTAGTCTGTGGTACAGTCTAGTCTGCAGTTCTGTATATAACCTTTAGTCTAGTATATAGTCTAGTCTATAATCCAGTCTAAGATCTAGTCGACAGCCTAATCTATTGTATAGTCTATAGTGTAATTTTTAGTCTAGTCTTGTTTATAGTCTAGACTGTAGGCCTGTATATAGTCTAGTCTAGTTTGCATTCTTTAAAAGTTTAACTCGACATAAATTCGAACAACTGAAATTCCATTGTTTACAGATTGATGCATAGGAATTCATATAGAGGTCTCTGTTCACTCGTTCAACTCTATTGCATTTTTAAACAAGCTGTTAAAGTATGTGGTTATGAAGTGTCGTACTATGTGCATTTTAAATTAATTTAAATTTAACTAAAACAAGTGCAGAAATATTTATGTACATTGAAAACTTTATATTAGGATAAAGTTGTTATTTCATATTAAAAACAATTAACCGGTTTAAGCAAAACGTTTTTATTTGTTTATAATTTATTTTTCAATTAAATATTAACACGTTCAAATAATGTGAACTATATTTGGTGTGTACCATTTTAATTTGAAAATGCCTTATAAAAAGATCATACGAATAGGGTTTTACCATACAGTAAAATATAATATTTTGTAAAGTGATAATAAACGCTAACATTTTCAAGAATTTCTCTAATAAAGTTGTGTATCTGTATGAGTACCAAAAACTCCACTTTTTTTCTTTTCTTTAAAAGAAAATTAATTTGAACAAGAAACCCTACTCCTCTAAAGAACACCTACAAACTACATGTGTATTAAAAACATTCATAATTATTGTATTTAATACGTATTTAACTAAATCTACTGTAAATGTCAAACAGATCACCGATACCACTACCATATTCGGTCCAGTTTAGAGCCCACATTAAAATTAATTAACCTGCTTACAAAATCTCTTTACAGATAACATTTCTTTATAACAAAATGTTAACAAAACTACCAGACTATATAATATCCGATTGTGGTTATCCCAACTGGGATCCAGACCGGGAAAATCTTAATTTAGTCAAAATTCATGCAAATCTCTGGAGTACTAGTTCAATATGGTCTACAAAGTCGACAAATTTGGTCAAATTGCTACCGTTAAGAGAAACATTAACCGATTATTATATGGACAAACTAATGATGCGTCAGCATGAGTCCAAAAGTAAGACAACATCAGCAACAGCAACAACAACAACAAACACTTCCACATCAGCCCAGCAATGTTCTAAAAAAATGAACAGCAACAACAGCGGAAGACAAACGCCGAGACATGTGAATGAGTTGATGATGATAAAAAATGGCAAGAGGTAAAAAAATTGACTTGTAATGAAACGATTTCTTTATGTTCATGTTCATTCCATTGTGTACTTAGTAATTTTTATTTTTCTTGTTTACTTTTTGTTTAATAGAAAACCACAGCAACTAACTTCACATTGTGCCTTGGACAAAAGAAGATCTCATTATACAAATAGTTTAGACAACGATTTGGATCAGTTTTAGCATGATTTTTACAATAATTTCGGGTGGGCTCTTTGAAAGTGATCTAGTGATGTGCTACTTACATACATACATATATTATTAAAGTGTTTATTTTTTGTTTTTTAAATTTATTTAATTTATTGGAAATTTTAGTTATTAGAAAATATTATTAAATATAAAATGAAAATTTAATAAAAACTCGTTTAACTATTAGGTATGAATCAGTATGTGTAAGTTTCAGAAGTATCCAAAATGGCGCAAAATGAAATCATTAAAATTAATTGTTTTTTTATATCTTGAATATCGTAACATATAGTACGAATTAAGCTAGAATTAGTATCTACGCTACGTTCCGTTACGAATCAGCTGATTCGTGTTTTTCAAACAAACTAACTAACTAGCTAGCTAAATAACTAACTAACGAAGCTAAGAATCAGTATTTGTATGTTTCAGAAGTGACCGAAATGGCGCATTACGAAATTATTAAAATTAATTGTTTATTTATATCTTGAATATCGTAACGGATAGTGCGAATTAAGCAAGAATTAGTATCTACGCTACGTTCCGTTACGAATCAAATGATTCGTGCTTTTTAAACAAACTAGCTAACTAACTAAGTAACTAACTAACAAACTAACTATCTAATTAATTAATTAACTAAGTAACTAACTTACTAATTAACTAACTAACTAACTATCTGACTAACTAACTAGCTAACTAAGTAACTACCTAACTAATTAACTAACTAACTTACTAACTACCTACCCACCTACCTACCTACCTACCTACCTACCTACCAAACTAACTAACCAACTAACTAACTAGCTCACTGACTAACTAACTAACTTACTAACTAACTAACTTACTAACTAACTAACTAACTAACAACCTAACTAGCTAACGAACTAACTAAATAACTAACTAACTAACAACCTAACTAGGTAACGAACTCACTTACTAACTTATTAATTATTATATTATTTTATTAAATTTTAATATATGATTCTAAAATTTATCAAATTTTCTCTTATTTCTGTTAAAATTTTTAATTATACTTTTCAACAGCATTGCCATATCACATTGTTATTGGTTCTTTTAACACCGACCTTGGCAACTCTATTTTATTCTGACAAATGACACATACAAGAAAAAAATACTATTTTTTTTGCTGTTGTGGAATTCTTTCATACAAAAAAAATTTTACAATTAAAAATATAAATTTTGTCGAATAAATTTATAAAAAAACCTATTATTGCTATTTAAATAAAACAAATAAATAAGTTTTATGTACTTTTACAATAAAAGATAAAGTAAAACAATGTATTTGTGAGAAAATAATACTGGAAAAGAGAGACGTTTGGCTAACAACCTTAAACCAATATTGACATAAGGTCACTACCATTACTTTAAGTTAAAGTGAAAGAAAAATATTAAAATTACTAAAAGATTTTCATTAACTAAATCTTTGGGAGTACAATAATGTGTTATGGCTACAGAACACGATATGAAAAACCTAATAAGAAGGCCATCGACAACATTTGTTAGTGAGGGAAAATCGAATAATAAAGACGGTGATTTAGGTGGACAGGAGCCAACGCTTAACAATAGAACAGGTGTACAAGTCAATACCAAAGGTACACGTAATAGCTGGGAGACCTGTTACTATTGTACACGTGAAAATTTCAAAGCTGTTAGTGAATTTGTAAAGTAAGTTTTCTTCTCTTATTTACATAGATATTAATAATAAATAATTTTAACTTTGATTGCTTAATAGACATTTACGCGAAAGACACTGCACTCGTGAAGGTGGCTCATTTGTTTGTCGCTATGGTTTTAATGGAGTTTGTCCCTCCCTGCCTTTGGATGGTGTGTCAGATCGCGACTACGATGCTCACGTAGCCAAGTATCATGTGAACCAACAAACACGCGAAATGCCACCCGAATGGTCGGTATTTTCTGCCGCCCAGAATCTACCGGCAGTCCTAAACGATCCCTCCCGTGGTAAGCAAAGCAATTTATTTACCAAGAAATGGGGTGTTGACTTTGTGGAACGTTCACACATACCCGTATCGCCTCGTTTGCCTGAAATCACCTGCGATGACTTTGAAAAGTATATTAGCAAAATTGGTAAACGTTATAAACGCCACGAACGTCTAAATGCCCAGCAGGCGGAATCTCTACTGGAAGAGTCCTCAACTATCCTAGTGCCGAAAGGCACTGTTCCTACTTCCCCTACGCATGAGGCCAGCTTAAGCTCCATACCCGATATCTTTCTCAAGGATTCTTTAAATTTACAACATGCTCCCACTTTTGCTCAGGTGTTTCCTGGTTTAATGCAAAATCCCGGCGGAGAGGAAAGACGTCAATCGGGTCGTTTATTGCAGGAACAGTTGTCTCATTATTTGGATATAGTAGAAGTGAAAATAGCTCAACAGGTCTCGCAAAAATCAGCCGCCTTCTTTCATGCCATGACTTCTCAAGATGCCATCATGTGTGAAATGCAGGAGGCGGCCAAGAGGGTACAAGCTTTAAGGACGGCCTTGCGCACTTTAAATGAAACTGTGGTAGTCGATACATTCCGTGTTTTGCGTTTTGCCCAGCGCAGACAAAATTTCGAAAAAGTTTTAGATAAACTTTGTCTAATGGCCACAGTACATAAAACACAACCTATGCTGCAACTTTTATTGGGCACACAAGATTATGTGGCTGCTCTGGACTTAATTGGTACTACACAAGAGATTCTGGCCCAAGAACTGATAGGGGTACACTGTTTTAAACATTTGCCCATGCAACTTACGGAAATGGAAAAACTTATCGATAAAATGTTGACAACCGAGTTTGAACGCTACACCACCACCGAGTTAAATAGACCTTTGCAAGATGTTTTAAAAGAAACCGACAGTGTTTGTGCCGAGGAGGATAAGTTGGTGTGTATAGTGATGGGTTTGTTGAGGAAAAAGAATTTCAGTTTTGTGGAGGCCTATAAAGATGAGGCTATAGTAACCATACGCACCATTATCAAGCAATTGGTTATAGAGTTCATAGCCACCAGTGATGCAGAGATATGTTTGACTGGGGCAGGTGAAGAGGCACAAAATTTGTCTTTTAGTGAATGGATATCATTGCTGGCCAAGGCTACGGTGGCTTTGTTAATGGTGTTGCAACGTATACAAGCGGTGACCCATATAATGCGCCAAACTACTGATGCGGCTGCCGGACGTTCCTTCAACAATGGTGCGGACAACCAGGAGGCGGCTGTAAATCTTATAGATTCCGAGGCCTTTCTAACATCAGCCGATCAGTCTTTGGTGCATGAAAAACTAAATGAACTACTGGTAGCGGTGTGTCACTACTGTCACGAACGCTGTGCCAATTTGGTGTCTCAGCAGAGTTTGGAAAAGTTTGTTGCCACAGCCGAAGAAATAGCCCAATTAACCACCTTAGTGGATGACTTTACCGAAGGCTGTCAGGCCATCTGCGGTGTTACAAATGTGCCTTTAAAAGTTGCCCTTAAAGTACAAGCCTCACGTTTTGCCAATCGTTTTCACAGCGAACGTAAGCAGAAGTTGGCTTTACTCTTGGACACCGAACGTTGGCGTCAGGTGGACATACCTAATGAATTTCAAAAGATAATAGATCGCATAGCTGAGAATAAGGAATTCTTGGTGGAGGACTTAAGCAATAAGAATACGGGACTTACACTCAATGGTCATGTGACCACATTGCATCTTAACAACTCTTCTACACAGGCTAGTCCTGTTTTATTGGTGGAAAATAAGCCTTATACTTTAGTGGGTTCTGCCCTACTGTTGGTGCAAATGTTGTGTGAGTACTGCCGCTGTGCCCAGCGGCTGCCTATAGTGGCCGGTTATTTGTCACGTAATGTGGTGGATTTGCTGCGCAATTTCAATTCACGTTCTTGTCAGCTGGTCATTGGTGCTGGAGCTTTACGTGTGGCTGGCTTAAAAACCATAACCAGCACAAATTTGGCTTTGGTTTCCCGGGCCCTGCAATTGATTCTATGGCTTTTGCCCAAAATCAAACAACATTTTCAACAACTTGATGCCTCAAGTGTTACTGGCTATGATGGCATAGAGCGTGAGTTTCAGAGTCATGTGAAGGAAATTGAAAATAAAATCTATACTATTGTTATGGAACGTATTGCCATGCAATTGGAAGCTTGGGATGCACGACCCCCCATACCATCACAATCATTTCGCATTATTTCTCGTCACCTGGTAAAGTTGCATGAAGCGATTGCTCCCATACTGCCGGAACAACAGATACACTCAATGTATGGCATAGTGCATCGTAATTTCAAAGACAAACTAAGGGAACAATTGCTCAAGTTGAACATCATTAATAATGGTGGTCCCCAGCATGGTGTAGTGACCTCCGAACTAACCTTCTATATGGAAACATTACGTACATTGAAGGCTTTGCCAGCGGAAGAGCTGGACGACAGCATACAAGAAAGTATTTGGATTTTCTAAAAGTCTGTTATAAAAACTTTTTGTTTTTAATTTTATTTTATGCCCTTTCCTGTTATACTTTAAGTAGATTTCTTTTCTTAGTTTGTTTTTAATTTGTTTATAAACTTTTTGTTGAAAATTTCCTAAAAAAAAAAAATACCCAGTTAGTTCTTTATTTCCTTGTTATATTAATTTTTGTTTAATTTTAAATATTTTAGAAAAAGTCTAAATTTTGTCGATAATTTTTGCAGCTCATTTGTTGTGTAAATTAAATTTGCTTTTATTACTTTTAATAGTTGTAATGATTAACTACGGAAACTATTATAACATGAAAAAAAAACAACACTACGATACGATAATTTTTAAATTAATAGTTTAGATTTAAAAATAATAATAAAAACCGATAATAACACACACACTCAAACACTTACATACATGTATATTTTAACAATTATGACACTGTGTAGATTTAACATTAGTACATACCTTGAATAATTAAATCCAATTTTATCTCTTTTAAACAATTGTAAAAAAATGATAATGTGAAACCCGGAAATTTGAATGCTTGTTGAAAAATGCTTCTCAATGAATTTTTCTCCTACTTTTCTGGCTTAATTGAAAATATACTATTTACAAAACCACAAAAAAACATAAATAAATAAAAGTCTTACCAAAATGATATGTTGTCGATGATTAAAATAATTATAACAATAAATAAATAATTAATAATAGATTAATAAATAAAGAAAATATACAGTAAAGCAGAATGTTTAAAACTCGTTTTAAAACAAAAAGTGTAATACCTAAAAAACATCTACTGGGAAAAAGGTAATTTTGCAAAAAAGTGTAATTTTGTGAAAAATAGCAATTTCGAGAAAAAGTAAAGTGTAAACTTTGGCCAAAATTTACAAATTTTGCCCAAAAAGGTGCATTTTTGATGGCAAAATTGTTTTAGTTTTAAAAACTTTTATTCCAAATGTTAAATTTAAAAAGTGCAAATGAATTAAAAGTGAAAATGTTTACTTCTATAAAACAATTAATTCTTGTTCTCAATATATTTCAACGACCAGAAGAGAGAAATAATTTTCCCTTTTAGTTAGCCACACTTTGAAATTGACTTTTGAGTTGAACTTCCTTAATGAGACGTTTCAATTCATCATCTTTTTGGGCACGCATTTCATCAATAATACTCTCACGAAATTAATTAATTTACTTTATTACATTAAATTTTATAAAATTTTAAGCTTTTGCTAACAATTACATATAAACTGCGTTTCAACTTTACAAAAACCAGAAGAGAGAAATAATTTGCCCTCTTAGTTAGCCACACTTTGAAATTGACTCCTCAGTTGAGCCTCCTTAATAAGACGTTCCAATTCTTCATCTTTTTGGGCACGCATTTCATCAATAATACTCTCACGAAATCCAGCATCTTTAGATGGATCATTTAGAACCGGTTGATCTCTCGCCTGCTGCAGTTTTTGGGGTACTTCAGTTGTTAAATTAGTCTGAATACTTTGTAGATTTTGAGCTCCTAATGAGGATATATTTTGCCAAGAATCTGTACCAAACCATATCAATAAAGCATCATTATAATCGGTATTATGAGTACGAAAAGGGTTCGAGGGACTGCCAAAACCCAAGTGACTTATGGTATCACGTAAAGTTTTGGCTAATTTTTGAATTTTACTTGAATAAAATAACAAACTGGCACCTATAAGATGGGCCACAGATCTTAAGCAGCGACATATGTGTTTTTTAAGTTCAGGTTCTGAAAAATGTAAATAATCTCTGGATTAGTAACTAATAAGTATTTTACACAACTTACCATAACCCATAAACAAATCATATTTTCCACCAACTAAAACTATGGGAAATGGCATTAGTTCTAAGGTATTTAAATCCATATGATCTTTTTTAACACGTTCTTTAGCTTTTTCATACAATAGATCAGTTAACTCTAGAGACTGATTTGCCAACAGCTCCTGACAGCCTTGCTTAAGACCTACATAGGCAGTCTCTAAATCTGACCATAGTTTTTGAGGCTGTGATAAATCCAACATTATAACTGCTGCAAAATTTACTATGCCATGACTTTTTAAGGGAACTTTTAGCAATTGTTCTGAATTATGTAAAGAACCCAATTCCCATATGTTAAGCACTTGTTTTTGCAAATGTCCCGTCCTACGACCATATGAGTATTCGAGAGCTAAAGTGGGTTTAGAGGATTCTTCTCGATCGAAAAATGTATTAATAGCCGTGGTTTTACCTACGCTCTTACTGCCTAGTATAAAAACTGTGCGCTCCTTGGGACCATTTTCCACTTGTAGCAGTTGTAATTGCTCCTCTGCCAATTTAAGGGCAATATCTTGTATGGTTTCCTTTTTGGAGGCATCACTTTCCATGTTTGCTAGTTGTCTAGTAATAAGAGTATTTTTTTAATTATCATATTAGTTTTCAACACGTTGCTATAGTAACGGTTAACAGTTTGAAGAGTTTTGCTGATTTCTATAAAATGCAACCCTGTGGGTAATAATTTATTACCAAAAGTTGGCAACGCCTATGAAATTTTGAAATCTTTAGTGAAGAGCAATTAAAACGTGAAAAATTCTGTGAGCAAGTTATAAACAATTGCAATTTACTTAAAAAAATTAGTTAAAGAAAACTCGTTAAATAAACAAACATTTCAAAATTAACATTGAAGTGTCAAATTTACTTTTCTTATTTGTTATTTACATTTTCCATTAATTTCCACTTCTGTGTTAAATATTTGTTCAAAGTACAAGAAAGTAAGTTGTATTTAAAATTTCAGTGGGAAATTTAAACATTCAATAAGTTGAAAAGAAAACGTGTAAAATTAATGACAAAAAAATCAAAATTGTTAATTTTTATCAATGCCAATTTAATTAACATCATTATGTTTGGATGACGTGAAGTTTAGTGGTTAAAAAGGTCTTTGTTTACAACTCTAGAAACAAATTGAGAGTTTTGTGGTTAAAATTTGTATCACATGCGTGTGAGAAATCTGAACAAAACATTTGTCAGTGTGTGTATTTTTGCTAAACTTTGATTTTTGCACAGTGGTGATGAAGTGAAATACGTGGGAAGAAAATTATAGCTGAAAGTGAAAAGTAATTTGCGGAGACCAAATGGCGTAAAGTTTTAGATTGTGCATCATTTTTCCGCGAATGATTTTTCCCTCATAGATATAGCGGCAGATACTTTTCTTCAAACTGCTTCCAAGGATTTGTAGCGACACTATTCTTCTATGATTTTTTTTATAAAAAGTTAATTAATAGATTTTTCACTACAAATGTCTTTAAAATTTAATGTACAAACTTTTTTTTCGCTATTTTAATTAAAAACCTAATTTTCTAAAAAAGTCTGGTTTAAACAAAATTTTCTTCGATTTCAAAAGAATGAGGATTTTCACGATATAAAAACAATTTTCCCTGAAGATCAAATTTGTAGCAAAAAAATCTTTTTTTTTCACTAAAAATCGAATTTTTTTCCAAAATATTTTTTTTTCACTAAAAATCTAATTGTAAATGTATTTTTTATACAAAAAAAATCTTTTTTTAACCAAAAATTTGGTTTTTCACTAAAAATCTAAATTTTTTCTAAAAATTTGATATTTTCAAAAATTTTACTTTTCAATAAAAAAAACGATTTTTCCCCGATAGTCATATTAACAACTTATAAAAGCAATGCTACGATTTTAATAAACAATGTATACATTCGTAAAGCATTGACGTGAAAGTTTCCGATTGTTGTTGGAATAGCAATTTTTGATCGTTGAGTGATTGAAACGTGTAATCGAAATGCGGAATAGGGGTAAATGTTCACAAAAATCTATTTTATTACAGCAAATTATTTTTTTTTCAAAAAATGAGTTCTTGCGGAAATAATCCGTTTTCACTAAAAATCCCTGGTGTTACACCATCACCATACCATAAAAATCATGCAATTTTAAAGAACGATTTAATGTCACACAGAACTTTTCTATATCACTTTTAAGGGAATACCTAATGAGTAGGCTTTTTGACTATTTTCCACTATTTTTTTAAATTATTTCGAGTTTTCCGATTATTTTAGAGTATTTGACTTTATTTCCAATTTTTTACCACCTTTTTCGACTTTTCGAATTTTTTTTACTTTTTTCGAGCTTTCCGACTATTTTAGAGTTTTTGACTTTTTCCACTTTTTTAAAATTTTCGACTATTTTTGACTTTTTTCTACTATTTTCGATTTTTGACTTTTTGACTATTTTCGACTATTCTTTTACTTTTTTCGAGTTTTTCCCAATATTTTAGAGTTTTTGACTTTTCGACTTTAATTTACAAAGTCGACTTTTTCATAAACGATAGTCGAGTTATCGACATTTTGGAACAAAATAGTCGACTTCGGCTTTTTTCGACAAAAAGTCGATTATTCGAAAGAACCCTACTAATGAGCGTTTTGCAATTTTCTGGAAAAGACCTTATATGGGCGTAAGGTCAATTATGCACCGATTCTTATAAAATTCTGTAAATATACATATTTTGATTCGCATAAAACTTATTTCTGTCGATTTTCATCCATTTTATCGTAAGATACTAATTAGAGTTAAAGTAATTTTCTAAAGGAAACCTCAATTACAGGCCGATCCTCATAAAATTTGCTAGACAGATTTTAGTTCATAGTAAATTTAATTGTGTCGAATTATTATTATGTCAATAATGAGTGTTATAGACATTTTCTGAAAGGGACCTTTTATAGGAGTTAAGGCCGATCCTCATAAATTTTTTTTATTAATTTAGTTTAAGTCGAATTTCATAGTGATACGAATTTCTTTGTAACTCATTCCGTTGAGATCCTATAGTGCTTTCAATATACAGACTGACGGACATGACATATTGACTGACATATGTATATTGGTCTATGACTAATATTCCAATGTGTTATAAACCAAATGTCAAAATCTATAAAACTCCATCTTTTGTCCCACTGTCATATTATTACTCTTTAAGATTATAACTCGAAAAAGCAAAGTTTTATTGCTTTAGCACACGTTTTTGTTGTTGCTTTCTATTAAAGAGAGAAATACAACTTGTCACTAACTTTCGTCTTAGTGAATTTGTGCTTTTGCCTGTTAACAAGAAAAAAAGAAACCAAAAACAATAACAACAACCAACGTACTTTAGTTAGTAGCACGAGAAGTTAAGTTGGCAACGCGCACTCTCAAACAAAAAATACAAACGTTATTTTCGTCGTCAAATAAAATAATAACAACAACAAGACGACAAAATAAAAAACGAACAACTAAAACACAACTCAATTACTCAGCGAAACCGACGAACGACCGTTTTTGAAAATAGTAAAAGGTTATTTTTTTATTCACAGTTGTTGTTTTATACGGTTTAGGTGAAGTCATACACAAACGGTCCTTGTAATATAACAAAAAATACATAAAGTATTAAATAAATTTATTGTTTTTCTTTTGTTTTTGAGTTTAACTTGTAAAATATATATGTATAATATAAATAACGAAACATTTTAGTTAATTTATTAAAAAATTTATAAAACAAAAAAATTTGCAAAAAGTAAAAAAGTGTGAAGTAAAAATCAATTGCCATGAAAATATAGAGCAATAAAGCAAATAGATGAAAATTAATAACAAAAATAAAAGAAGTAAATTAAAGTAGTAAATAGAAATCAACATAAATTATAAGAAAAAGAAATATATAAGTGAATGTGTTTGTTATTATAGTTGTAAATTAAAGTTTTGTTTTTGCTGTTGTTGCTATTTATATATATTAACTACAACATTGTATATTTTTTTGCCATTTAGTATTTATTGTGTAATCACAGAGAAATCGAAGTTTGTTGGTTGGAAAATTGAAGTTGCAAAAAAGAAAAAAAAAACGAAGTTTAAATATATAAATAATAAAAAAGAAAAGAAAGTATAAGAAATCTATGTGTTAAAAGAAAATAATATTTAACATATAATTTGTTAAATTGACAAGTGTTAAACAAATTGTTTAAAACTGCTGCTTAGCACATTTGCAAATTGGATTTGTACATTGTTTTCCTTCTGTTGGCTTCCTTGAATTAAGAAAATTATATTATTGCCGCAATCAAAAAAAGGTGAGTAAGTTTAAGTTGTTTTTTTTTGTTTCTTTTCTGCTTTTCATTCATTAAAATTAATCATTATCCTTTAGTAAACGTCATCATAGTTAATTTAATGTGACAGGCCTTTTTGTTTTTGTTCACATAAAAAAGAAAAGAAAAACGCCAAAAAATAAGAAATTTTTGTTAATATTTCTCTATTTAAAGGGCGCGCACAAAATTTTCTAACGAAATTTGTATGTATATAAAAGTTTGTATGTAGGAATATACACTTTTCTTCGGCCTTCCTACTCCTCCTTCTCCTTTCATTGTTTTTACTATTTCTCTGCTGACTGACTTCCTTTTTTCTATATTGAGCAAGAGAGCCAGTGATGTATGTGAAAGTACTTTCTATTTAGTACTAAAATTTAATGGGGAAAATTATGAACTTCTTTCGGAGATTTGTAAGTCTTAGAGATTGTTTATAAACATTGTTCTTAAAACGATTGTACACCAGATTCAAAAGCTATTGGGATTATAAGGACTCTAATTGCAGTTAGAATACCACGGTCAAAAGGAAAATACACTTAAACCGGAGGTCCTTACTACGCGTCTTTGCGTCAAGGCATTACGTGTTTTTAAAGCCGGAGGTCCACACTACGCGTCTTTGCGTCAAAGCAGTACGTGCTTTTAAAGCCGTTTTTGTGCTTGTAACTTTCAGCATACAAATATAATGATTCTACTTTTTTGACAGACGCATAGAATGCGAGAAAGCGTGCAGCTTTAATTCCTACTTTGCATTCTATGTTTTAAGTTCTATGCGACGTTTTTTAAGCGTCAATTGATTGTTTTATAAAAGTAGAAAATGGATCTACTTTAAGCATTCTACGCGTCAAACAATTCTACGCTTTTGTACTTTGAACTTGTATCTCATTGATTTAAATTTTTTGACAGACGAAAGTTTAGAACGCGCGGTATGGACCTCTAGCTTGAAGAATCTATATTGAAAACCCAGAAAGAGAAGTTAGTTAGTTAGTAGTGGGTGACTGTTAGAAGGTTAGTTAGAAAGTTAGTTAGTTAGTTAATTAGTTAGTTAGATATTTAGTAAGTTAGTTAGTTAGTTAGTTAGTTAGTTAATTAGTTAGTTAGTTAGTTAGTTAGTTAGTTAGTAAGTTAGTTAGTTAGTTAAGTAGTTTTCCAAAAAAGTACTTTTTCCATAATTTCGTTGAAACTTTGGCAAAAACTTTTTGCTCATCCCTGATGAAAGCATAATAGGGATTTGTTTGTTGTTGTTTTTTTTTTTTTTGCTATGGTTGTTGTTAATGCTTTTTTTTGGGAAGTTGGCAATAACGAAAACAACAAAACAAAAATCGATTTTTCCTTTACTACGCAAGCTGCCCCTAAAAATGCTGCTACTGCTTCTACATGCTGCTACCATCGCTGCTAACGTCACAATACTACATAAAGTATAAACTGTATTTGTATTCCTTATTGCCTGCCTGCACCACTGCTCCTTGCTGCGACCCACTTCTTACTTTAATTGTAAATTCACACTTTCGTGTCAATGCCTGGTGGACAAGAGAAATGAAAATAAAACAAAAATAACAACAACAACATAACTACCGTATGTTTTGTTAAAAAAAAGCTTACAATGCAAATAAAAAACAAAATAATTGAACATTTGTAAAAAGAAGAAAACAAATTGAATCCTGTATTTTTTATTGTGAAGTTTATTAGTCCATCTTACATTCCATCTCCCTTCTCTTCTCTTGGTTTGTCGCAAAATTTCAATAGAAATTTATAATTGAGTTTTTTCTCCTTTCGGAATTAATGATAATGATCTCAATAATTACATTATTTGTGATTACAAATTATATTGGCCTTGTTAACTGTGAAATTAAAATAGATTGTGCAAAGAAACTAAAGTTAACATTAAGGCCACTCACAGTTTAGTGTGAAAATTTTATTATTTTTGTAACGAATAAATGTATATAGAAGGTGAAAGATTCTTAATGTAATCATTTAGTGTCTTCGATTTGCTAAAATGTGTTCTCTGTGAGTAAGATCGAATCCCCGAACACCTCGTTATTTAATTCGTGTTTCGGTCTACCGATTACGTTTCTAGATAATGTTGCATAGCACAACAGAGGCCATGTTATCTATGTGGTTGTAAACAGAAGTAACGCTTTTGCATCTCGGAAGTTAAGCAGCGACGCAGCAGTGGTCAGTGATTAGATAGCTTAAGTATTTGAACCAGATAAGATACATAAAGGGGCCGTGGTGAGTTATTTAATCACTCCACCCTGTAATTGGAAATGTACCAGTGGGAAATAGGGTCAATACGATAGGCGTTCTCACAAAGCGCTTGGACTTCTTTGTAAACGTGAGTGATAAGTTTTTATAATAACTTAAGTTTTTCTCCTATAAGTGAGAGTGGAGATAGTTCCCAAGTAATAAAGAGAGCAAAAACCCTAAAAAAACTCTTACGTTAAGGTTCATTATTCCTTTGACAACTTTGGACTAACATTCCGGGTGTTTCTTTGTAATCTATGGAGTTAAGTTTCCTCTTAAAACAAGCACATGTAGAATAGCTTGGATCACTTGGATACTCGTCGTAGTACTTAAACGTAATGGTTTATTACTTTTGAACCAGATTAGATACATAAAGGGGCAGTGGTGAGTTATTTAATCAATCCAACCTGTAATTGGAAATGTACCAGCGGGAAATAGGGTCAATACGATAGGTGTTCTCGCAAAGCACTTGAACTTCTTTGTAAACGTGAGTGATAACTATTATAACTTAGGCTCTACTTCTGTAATTGAGCGTGGTGGTAGTTCCCAAGTAATAAAGAGAGTCAGCACTTGAAAAAAACTCAAACGTAAAGATTAATTGTTCCTTTAACACTTTTCGACTAACGTTCGGACTGTCTCTTTGTAATCTATAAAGTTGAGTTTCCTCCTGAAACAAGCCCATTTTAAAATAGTTTTAAGTCGTAGTACTTAAACGTAATGGTTTATTACTTTTAAACCAGATAAGATACATGAAGGGGCAGTGGTGAGTGATTTAATCAATCCACCCTGTAATTTGAAATGTACCAGCGTGAAATAGGGCCAACACGATAGGCGTTCTCACAAAGCGCTTGGACTTCTTTTTAAACGTGAGTGATGACTATTATATCTTGAGTGTTTCTCCTACAAGTGAAAGTGGAGATAGTTCCCAAGTAATAAAGAGAGCAAACACTTAAAAAACTCTAACGTTAAGGTTGACTATTCCTTTAACAACTTTAGACTAGTGTTCCGTGTGTGTCTTTGTAATCTATAGAGTTGAGTTTTCTTCTAAAACAAGCAAATGTTAAAATACCTTGGATCACTTGGATACTCGTCGTAGTACTTAAACGTAATGGTTTATTATTTCTTTAACACCTTTGGACTAGCGTTTAGGCTGTCTCTTTGTAATCTATAGAGTGATGATTGTGACGGAATAATTTTTTTCTTCTTTTTTTGTAGATTAGTCCAACTTTGGTAACAATATAAGAAGACTATTTTCCATTGAACCTTTTTATCTTATCTGGTCTAGAGCAAAAGAGGTCTTCAGTATGTTATACAATTCATTCACTTTAACAATGATTTGTTGATTATTGTTCTATCAGTGATTATGTTCTTTATAGATTAAGTCTAAGGTTCTGACAGATTTGCTATTTGTGCCAGTTAATTGTTATTTAAACATTTAGTAAGTTTTAATCAATAATCCCTAAACACTTAATTGCTACTAAGAATGAATATTAAATAGTTTACTTTCCTTACAACTTCAATTTAAACAAATTAAATATTAATACATTTTACAAACATACTTACAATTCGATAAATTTTTTTATTGCTAATTGTATCAGTTTACTTGCATTCAAATTTATTCATGTATTAATTTCCTCTGACACTTATACAATTACAACAATAAAAAGAAAAAAACATTTTTACACAAATGATTTGCATCTCACAATTTTATCTGTCATCTTTGTGTAATGTATTCAATTAAATGCATTAATGGTTTTGTAAAAGTTCTACTATATAAAAACAATTTATGAATAAGTATATAACGATTACATTTAAAATGCACAGAATAAATGAAAAACTTAACATTTAACCTTTGTTATAATAAAAAGCAATTAATCTTTTAAAAGGACATTTTGAAAGTAACGACAAATTGTATAAATAAATTATAATTCTTAAATCTTGTAATCGACAGTAGAGTTCTATATTTTTGAAGTATTATAGGTCTGCGTTAAAGACATACGATTTGATTATTATATAGTTGCTTCAGTTTTGCCATCCACTGTTTTTTGTGTTTTTTATTTGACCACTTTAATAAATCTCTTCAAAACATAAACATACATAAACTACTGTCGAATTAATTCTTAGAAATAGTTTTCTTAACCGTTTACTATTTCTTTCTGACTCAAAAAAAAACTGGTTTAAATTTAATCTTAAAAATTTGTTTACGGAAAACAAGCAACAAACCTGATTATATTTAATTTCCACTTAAAAGTAGTATTGTAATTATAATTTATCATTTAACGCTTTATATTCACACACACACACACAAACATACATTAATATTCTTTTTGTTTTTGTTGAAAAAAGTGTAGTATTTTTAAATACTTTTTACCATAATTTAACGATTCACTCCAACCATGAATAATTTTTCTCTTAATAAGGTCAAAACCGCAAAAAAAATTTGTTTCTTTGTTGGTAATTTATGTGAAAAAAAGTAAATGTTAAAATTTGTGTATGTGTAGAAGTCAGTGAATAATATCGGGGGTATTCACAGATCATGGAAAAGAAAATGTTTAATAGTTTTTCAAAATGATTTTCCATTAATCCATCAACAAAGGTTAAGCAAACAAATGGAAAATAGCTCAAAACAAATGCAAAATCACTCAATCTCATAAACTAGTCCAGCGAAATGGTCTTGTATTAACTCTTGAGAGCACTATCTAAGGTATTTTATTAAACTTACATTTAGCAATTTAATTTATTCCATATCGATTTAATTTAACCTTCAATGTCATGAATAATTCTAGTTAATTAGTTATTTTTAGTATAAACATGTCAATTTAGCCTCAAATGAACTTAAAGGATATTTATTACGAAATATTAATTAAAATAAAAGTTCTAGGTCAATTCTAGTTCAGTACAATGTTTTTTTTTCATTTATTGTTCTCAGTTCTAGTTCAGGCTTAGATCAGTTCTAGTTCAGTTCTAGTTTAGTTGTAGTTCAGTTCTAGTTCAGTTTTAGTTCAGTTCTAGTTCTAGTTCTGGTTCAGTTCTAGTTCAGTTCTAGTTCAATTATAATTCAGTTTTAATACAGTTGTAGTTCAGTTCTTTTTCAGTTCTAGTTAAGTTGTAGTTTAGCTTAAGTTCACTTCTAATTCAGTTCTAGTTTAGTTCTAGTTCAGTTCTAGTTTAGTTCTAGTTTAGTTCTAGTTCAGTTCTAGTTCAGTTCTAGTTCAGTTCTAGTTCAGTTCTAGTTCAGTTCTAGTTCAGTTCTAGTTCATTTCTAGTTCAGTTCTAGTTCATTTCTAGTTCAGTTCTAGTTCAGTTCTAGTTCAGTTCTAGTTCAGTTCTAGTTCAGTTCTAGTTCAGTTCTAGTTCAGTTCAAATCTAGATAACTTGACACTAGTAAAACGTACATACTATCTGCTATTTATTTACGAATTTGTGCAAATATTAAACAAATGGAATTTAATTTCCTCACCAGAATAACTGTCAAATTTCATTATTATTTAATTTTTGTTTGATAATTGAAATCAATTTGAAACGATCAATATCCTGATTTTATAACTACTACGTCCTGTTGCCAATTTCAAAACATTTATTATTGGAAGAAATTGAAAATGTAAAAGAAAACCAATTTTATATTTATAGCCCAGTGGCGCTACAAAGTGGCAAATATAAGATTGATGTGATGAGTACTTTTTACACACACAAGCACAAGCTTTCTGAAAACGGAAGTCAATGATGCAATATTTAGCTTTTGTTTTCGTAAATATATGTTTGTAGTAAGTACATGTATTAACTGTGGTTGGATTACGTCTTGTGTGAGTATGTGTGTTTGCAAAAGTCTGAATAGATGGATGACACACCTTGTTGGCAATGAATTTCCTGTTTTAGTACTTCTAGTATTTGGTTGGGTTCGTATCAAGAAGAAGTCTTATAAATGTTGCTTCTTCTATTTATTTATTTATTTTTTTTACATTTTTTTTGGTTTGGTTTTTATTTGAGAGCTTAATTCAAAGTAGATTGTACTACGTACATACATATGTTGTAAATTGTTAAAACAGTTTGATGTTGCAATATGTAGGATTATCTTACTTTACCCACATATTTACACAAATTTACTTACATACACAGAAACACACTACATGAAATGTGTGTGTGAGTATGTAATTGACAAATACATTTTATTTGTAGGTTGTCTATTTAAGTTGCTTGTTTGAATTTCAAGCCAAAACATTTCAATTTATTGATTCTTTAACTGCAGGCAAGTATACAATAATTGCAACATCATTAATCAAATGTTGTGGTAAATGTTGCAAAAAAAAAGAGCAAATAAAAATGTTTATTTTGTAGGAATGCGTTCAGAGGAATTGGGGCATGAATACAATTTAATATAATACTGTTGTTTCCTGGATTTGCTATGGGATGATAGATGTTTGGTTGTCCGGAGCTACCGAAATATTTTAATTCCTGTTTAACTGACCTATAATCAGTATTAATTAAGTTTAAGTTTAGTTGTAGTTCATTTGTAGATCAGTTAAATTAAGTTTAAGTTCGGTTTTAGTGAAGATCTAGTTGAGTTCGAGTTGAGTTATTATTCAGTTTTGGTTGAGTTCGAGTTGAGTTATTATTCAGTTTTGGTTGAGTTGTAGGTCAGTTCTGGTGAAGTTCTAGTTCAATTCTAGTTGTAGTGAAATTGCTGTTAAGTTCAGTTCTAGTTCAGTTCGAGTTCTAGTTAAGTTCAGTTCTAGTTCAGTTCTAATTCAGTTCTATTTCAGTTCTAGTTCAGTTCTAGTTCAGTTCTAGTTCAGTTCTAGTTCAGTTCTAGTTCAGTTCTAGTTCAGTTCTAGTTCAGTTCTAGTTCAGTTCTAGTTCAGTTCTAGTTCAGTTCTAGTTCAGTTCTAGTTCAGTTCTAGTTCAGTTCTAGTTCAGTTCTAGTTCAGTTCTAGTTCAGTTCTAGTTCAGTTCTAGTTCAGTTCTAGTTCTAGTTCAGTTCAGTTCTAGTTCTAGTTCAGTTCTAGTTCAGTTCTAGTTCAGTTCTAGTTCAGTTCTAGTTCAGTTCTAGTTCAGTTCTAGTTCAGTTCTAGTTCGCTTCTAGTTCAGTTTTAGTCCAGCTCTACTAAACTTTGTCCTTATTTTGAATAATAAGTCTTTAAAATAATATGTTTATATTTCATAAACTATTTTATTAGATTTTTAATTGTAGTCGTTTAAATTAGCTCTTAAGCAAATATTTTTCTCATTATTTTATGACACGTTTTGGGGCTTTGGCCTCTGCCATTGTTTCGGCATATTATAAATATAAAACTGCACTAAACTGCAGATACCAAAGTAACAAATTCATAAAGTGTGGTAAATAGATATTTAACAATATTTTGTATTTTCAACAAATACCATTTAAGTCTTAATACTCTATAAGCTCTACCCTAAGGGGGTGTGTTTAGGCTGATCTATGTTGTATATTTTATGTCGTGTCTTATTTGTTGTACATATAGCAGACACACTTTTGTGCGTGTGTTACTATCCTTGGGTTTGTAGCTCATTATCCGAAATGTTTATGCTTTTCGTCTTCACACCCGTTACACTATTTTCTGTTTTGGACATGTCCTTAAAGTTGTAATGTGGCTTGGAAAAAAGTTTAATATGCTCTGTGATTTTTTCTTTACTCCCACGGGAATGGAAGTTTTCATATTTTCACTTGGGAACTTTGATTTGAACGCGTGTGTGTGTGTGGGAAGTTGTTTTGAGTTTTTGGAAAAAATTGTTTGGACAGTGAAGTGCAGTTTTTTTGATATGTTTTGTGTAAAGTGTTATAAATTTTGTTGGATGTTATATTTCAAATTGTTGCATTTTTAATATATCATTAATGAAATTAAGTTATTTCTTATAAATCCTAAAAGTTCGACATAAAACATAAGCAATAAAAATCCATTTTAATTCAAGTTCAGTTAAGTACTATTAAGTTCAATTCTATTTACACTAGATACAAATATAAATTCGGATTTTATATTCTATAAAAGGGAACATAAATTGAACATAATTTTTTAAGTTAAAATATAATTTTAAATATTCTTATTAACATTAAAATCCAATCAATTTTAGACTTTGCAATTACAATCCAATTCATTTTAGACTTTACAGAACCAACCACCTCATGGGTTAAAACATTTTGCCCAATTTGATTGAGTCAATAAACAATATTTAACCTTATCTGCCTTTGCAACAACACACTCACACACACGTGTTGGTTTATTTTCCGTCCGTAAATTTGCTTCGTATGATTAGAATATTGAAATAATATGACACACTGAGGTAACAACAACAACAACAGAAATGACTCTAACTAAGATCATGGGAATATTGTCATTATGTTTCAACCACTTTTCACAGATTTTGCTTTTACGAGCTTTCATTGGAACAACAACAACAACAACTACAAAATAAACTAGACCCAAAAAACAATCACCAGTTTAATATCAAACATTGTAACAAAATTGACAAAAGAAGGAAAAACTTGTCAGAAAAAGTTCTCATGTGTGACTGGTATATAATCAAAAAGAACGTACGTACGTGAGGAAGTCTATTTGCTTTCTGTTACAATTTCAGTTGAATTGTCTAAACGTGGGTGATAGTAAAGCCGTCTTATTGGATCAATTATCTCTGTTGAGGGAGAGAGAGGAAGAGGTGGAAGTAGGTTGTGAAACTAAAAAATATGTTGCAACATATAAATATTAAATCTACAACATATTGTATGTTTGCAGTAGTAAGATGAGTACTAGACTGAGTTTTAACTTATAATAAACGGCGACATATGAGTCGAAATCTTTTATTAAATTTTATTTTAGAAGAATAGAATAAAAGAATGAATGAAATATAGAAACGCTTGGGTGATCATATATGACCATAACTTACAATTCATTCATAATGTTAGAACACTAAATGCATTTTTTAATCAAGTAGAGTGGCAATACGTTTTCTTAATTTTGTTTAATTAAGTTTACTTTGTGTTTATTGTTCAATGATAAAGCCAAATTATCTTAATTAATAAATAAATTTTAAAATAGATTTTATAACAAATTAATAAAAGAAACTGTCTTTTGAATTGTACTAAAACTGCACTAGATCTGAACTACAGCTGATCTAGAACTGAACTAGAACAGAACTGAACTAGAACTGAACTAGAACTGAACTAGAACTGAACTAGAACTGAACTACAACTGAACTAGAACTGAACTAGAACTGAACTAGAACTGAACTAGAACTGAACTAGAACTGAACTAGAACTGAACTAGAACTGAACTAGAACTGAACTAGAACTGAACTAGAACTGAACTAGAACTGAACTAGAACTGAACTAGAACTGAACTAGAACTGAACTAGAACTTGAACTGAACTAAAACTGAACTAAAACTGAACTAGAACTGAACTAGAACTGAACTAGAACTAGTACTGAACTAGAACTGAACTAGAACTGTACTAGAACTGAACTAGAACTGGAACTGAACTAGAATTAAACGAAAAGCGAACTAGAACTGAAATATCAGTTCCCTTTTAAAGAAACAAACAAATTTGGCTTAAGTTTTCCCAACAAAAACTAACCGAGAAAAACTATAGCAATAGTAACACAAATATTGTTTCAAGCCAACCTTTTTTACGATCCATTTTTTTTTGCATTTTTCTAACAATAATAACAAAGCAATTAAAAAACACTTAAAAAATCCTAATGTTATTTTTAAATTGCATACAAATCGTTTACACTTTAAGAACTACTTGAAAACACTTTTGTCAAGCGATCATCCCTAATGTGAAAATAAATGAAACAAATTTAGCGGATTATAAAGCAATGATAAGGGCGTTTAGAATGTTTTAATGAGTGGTTGTTGGGTGGATGACGGTGGTGTTGATGATGGTGATAGCGGTTGTTGTGTTATGTGAATTGTTTATTTTAATCCTTATTAGATCAAGTTTCATTATTAGATCAGAATGTTATTAGTCATTAATGTGTCATAAGATTTGTTTGGTTAACATTTTTTATATATTTTTTATCTAAGGTTTCTTTTGCGGTTTAGTGGTCGAATTTAGTTTAATCAACCCTTTATATTAGTTAAACTTATCTCTTCTAAAATTACTTTAATATCCTGTGGTTAAGTTATATCCTTATTTTAATTCAATAACATTTTACTTCTACGGTGTTAATTATGAACTTTCATGTTAAAGTATTTCTTATTTTACCAATACTTTAAAAAATACTTTAATAAAGTTTAATTGGTTTTCTAAAGCCTTGACCATTATTAATGACTGTGAGAATTTTCAATGTTTAAATTTAAAAGAAAAAAACTAAAATATGAATATATGACAATAATACTACGAATTATTTGAACAATGGCTAATTTGTATGTTAATGATATTCTACCACCCTACTCTTTATTAGCATGTAATTTAAGAGAATATTTTAAGAGAGTTTTCATTTAAAATAGCATTGCCATATATAAATATTTTGTGCTAATTGGCTCTCTTTTTCATGTTTTAATTACAGATCCCAGTAGGAAATTTTCAGCAATTTAAGGTAAGTGTATAAATATACTATATTTTTAAAAACTTAAAGAGAAACAAGTGTTTAAATATTTAAAGAAATTTAAAATTTACTTAATTTTGAAGTTAATATTTAATTACATCTTGTGACGTTTTCTTATATTTGCTTTAAGAAGTCCAACGTTTTAATAATGAATAGAAAAAGCATCGCCCAAAATTGACAATCGTAAACACTATCAAACATAGAACTACAAAAAATCCAAAAGCAGCTGCATTTTCATAGAATGAACGATGAAATGATATATTTATATTTTACGATCATTTACAATCAGTTATTGATAAAATAAGCAATGATTTTAATCGCAATATTTCCTAAAGGTAATCTTCTTCCGTTAAGAGAATATTAAAAAATCTCTCTTAACTTAAAAACTCTCTTAAGTTTTTTTATTATTCTCTTTACTTATTTTTATCTGTGGTTAATAATCTTATCTATTTGCTTGTTTACTGAAATCAAACTGTCTCCATATGACACACGGTTAAACAATAAAACATATATAAAAGCATGCAAACATACAGTGATGGCCTAAAATATAGTATATTTGTACGTAAAAGTAAAACACTGGTGATTAGTTATTTTAGGAAAAATTATAACTTTAATTTTTGATAATGAAATATTTTCTAAGTATTTAAAGTTCAGTTCTAGTTCATTTCTAGTTCAGTTCTAGTTCAGTTCTAGTTCAGTTCTAATTCAGTTCTAGTTCAGTTCTAGTTCAGTTCTAGTTCAGTTCTAGTTCAGTTCTAGTTCAGTTCTAGTTCAGTTCTAGTTCAGTTCTAGTTCAGTTCTAGTTCAGTTCTAGTTCAGTTCAAGTTCAGTTCTAGTTCAGTTCTAGCTCAGTTCTAGTTCTGTTTTAGGTCAGTTCTAGTTCAGTTCAAGTTCAGTCCAAGTTCAGTTCTAGTTCAGTTCTAGCTCAGTTCTAGCTCAGTTCTAGTTTTGTTTTAGTTCAGTTTTAGTTCAGTTCTAATTCAGTTCTAGTTCAGTTCTAGTTCAGTTCTAGTTCCGTTCTAGTTCAGTTCTAGTTCAGTTCTAGTTCTGTTCTAGTTCAGTTCTAGTTCAGTTCTAGTTCAGTTCTAGTTCAGTTCTAGTTCAGTTCTAGTTCAGTTCTAGTTCAGTTCTAGTTCAGTGCTAGTTCAGTTCTAGTTCAGTTCTATTTTATTTGTTGTTCAAACCTAGTTCAGTTCTGGTTTAGTTTCAGTTGTAGTTCAATTGTAATTCAGTTCTAGTATTCTATTTTTTCCAGTAAATGTAAAATTTAAAATAACATTTATTTTCGTATATCCCTGTTTACAAATTTTAAATCTCTCTGTCTGTCAAATTTTTAAGAGAGGCAGCAGATAGTAATTTTAAGTGTTTCCCTATAATTTTGCTAAACTGAATTTAATCTTGAAACCAAATTTGTAAAGATGGTAAACTAAACACATTCTAATGTCTTAAAAAGGTATGTATCTTCTAATATATAACATTTTTCAGTGTGCATTGTCATTTATTGAAAAAAAATAAACAATAGGTAAAAATTCTAGATTTAACTACCTGGTGGCAAGAGACACATTTAAATATTAAAGAGAGACTCTTAAATGATAATTTAGTTAAGAAGAAAAGAGTATAAAACAGACTTTAGTTTACTTTACAAAAGAGTTATTTTAAAGATTTTGTTGTAGATTTAATGTAAATTTATTTGTTTTTTTTTAATTTATATAATTTTATTAAGATTTGTAAAATAAAATATAATAAATTTTTTCGTTTTTGATAAAACTTCTTTTTTGTCGCATCTTACAATTGCACACGTTTAAAATGACTTGTCAGATTATTATGTTTTATTATTAAATAAATTATCTAGATACTTTTGAATCTATTTCATATAGAAATTCATGTCATGGTATTAGTCTTTTCGTTTTAGTGTTAGGCTTGGGTTTTTAACAAAGAGTAATATTTTACAATTTAAGAGTTTGTTTGATTTTTTTTGTTTCAAGATTTAAGAGTAAAGCTAGGTAGAGTTTTAAAGGTATTAGTTGACAGACGGTGGTGGTGGTATTTGTTTGTGTGTTGTATCTATGTATCTGCTATTGTTTTTGTACAATGTATTGTTTTCCTTTAAACCCAACAACAGCTGTCTGTTTGGCTGTTTCAGTTGCTTTTGAGTAAAATTTCATTGTAACCGTTCACTTCTGCCAACGACAGTACAGTAGAGTTATTTCAGCCGCTGAAACGTAAAGAACGTGAGCACGTATTAACCGAGAGGGTTTTCAACTCGCTAACGCTTGACATACCGCCGTGGTGTATTCTTAGGGTTTTGTTTTTTTATATCTACAGAAAAGTAATAATTTGTACTTATAGATTAAATGATCAATTTAGGTGTTTCTTAACGTATTTCCTCAATAGGCGGTTTAGTTTTATAATTTCAAATCCAAAACGCGTTTACGTATCGATTTTTTTTAAATTAAATTTAAAAACGTTTTTTTTTTGTTGCTAAAAAAAAGTGTTGAAAAGTTTTGCAATAGAATGAAATAAAAAAAAGAAAAAACAATAACAAATAATTGTGGATTATTAAAACTGAATAAATAAAATTGTGGATTACTCACTATTACAAATAGAACAAATTTTATAAATTGCACGCTCAATTTTAAAATTATTAACAAACAAAAAAGAACAAAATAACAATAACAACAAATCTCTACAACTATATAAATAATTATTAATTGGATAAAAACAATAAAAATAATTAACTCAGCCAACCAACACATCAACAACCAACCAACCTTAATTTTTGGATTTAAATGGTAAATTATAAAAAAACACAACTACAACAACTGCATTCATTATTATTGTTGCTAAAACATAATACAAAAAAATAATAATATTCTATTTGTATTGTACAAACGAATGTATTTAACAAAACGTAAATTCACAATAAATTTAAAACCCATAATGAAATAAAAAAGACAACATTTCGTACGCGTTTTTTTCCAATTCCATTTTATCTGTATTTTATACTCGTACTACTTACTCCCAGATAAATATTTATGTGCTACAAATACTGAAAATAAAGCTAAGCGACTATTCAAAGTTTGTCTATATACAAAACTCTGTTTTTTTGTCATCGTCTTCTTCTTTTTGCTTGTTTGTATTTATATTTATTCGAAAAAAAAAATTGTATAAAAAAACAAGTTTTGAATTCATTGGAATTTTTAAAATGTTTACTTGTTTATTAAATTGAAAATTGGTTAGGTGCTAAAAGAGATTTCCTGTTGGAGAGGGGGCGGGGAGCTTAAAAATCTGGTTAAATTTAAATAAAAGTTTGGATTGACTCAATCTACAGTTTAAATATCAAAGTTTTCAAAAACTTCATTCAACTCATATTCTAAAATATATTAAATTTTGTTCACAAATCTTTTCTCCCAAATCCAGCTGATATTTGTATTATAATTCAACTCGATTTTGCTTTTACTTAACTCATTTTTTGATCTTTAATATTTTGTTCATTATCATGGATCTAATATCATGATCTTCACGTATTCAATTTATGATCTTTAATACTTTAAAATTTCATCTAAGAAGCTTTAAATTTTATCTCAAGTGGTTCAGATTTCGATCACATCATGATCACAAAAGCTGTTAAGATCTCGGATACAAATATTGTTGATAAATTTACAATCAAGATCTAAAATGTCGAAAAATTGTGATCCCTTAATCTTGATCTAAAAATTGTAAGATAATCATCCTTAATTCTTAAGTATCGTTCTGAAGAAAGAAACTAAACTTTAACTTAATGATCAATTATTCTTAAGTCTCGTTCTGAGGGAAGAATTTAGATCTTAAGAATTTTGAACACAATGATCATAACCCGATCTGGATACTTCAAGAAAAAGTTTCTCAAAATTGATTATTGATCTTAAAAATTAAAAATTTTGCTAACATAAACTTAACCTCATCATTATTTTTCACATTCCATCATAAGTATTAGAAATTTTGATCACAGGATCTTGAACTTAGATCGTGAGCTTAAATATTTAAAATCATGATCATCGATCTGGATACTTAATCTTAAAAATTTTGATCACAGATACTTGACCACATATTTTTAAGGTCATGATCTTTAACATCTTAAGTCTTGATCATCGAGCTGAATCCTTAAAGAATATGTTTCTTAAGAAGAAGTTAATTTCAATTCTTCAATATTGGAACAAAGTTTCTGAATATAACGTTGGCTTTGAAACAATTTTCATACAATATTATCGTCCAATCTTTAGTTTAGAGTCTAAAGATTGGACGATAATATTGTATGAAAATTGTGTTATTGACAAAGAGAGAGAGAAAGGGAGGGAGAAAGAACTCCGAACAAAAATATTAAGAACGGTGATTACAAACTGTTGATTTTAAAATGTTTAGATCAGGATCTTTAGAATTTTAGAACAAAAACTTCTTAAGATTTTATTTAGTTATTTATATAAACTTAAGTTATTTATATGAACTTTAGTTATTTATATAAACTTTAGTTATTTACATAAACTTTAGTTATTTATATAAACTTTACACACTAAAGCTGGAATCGACAGAGCGCTCACTTATGAACTTTTTTACTTTTCTTCTCTAAATTTATGATTTTAGAGAGTGATAGTGACTAATGCTAGCTTACGTCAAAACAAAGAGAGCTTTTTTCCTAACCCTACTTTAAAGTTTTACAAGTTCGTGTTATGTTTTTATCAGAGATAGAAGGAGAGAGAAATTGAATGCATGGGAAAAGGAGAATGACATGTTTAAAAGCTTGTCAAGTCTCGATATTGAACTAAATTTTGTTACAAACTATAATAAATATAATAAAATGAAGTTTTACTATTCTTTCCTCAAAGAGACAAAGAGAGTTAGAAAGAGAGAGAATGTTGAAAGCTTTACTCTTTTGAGTTAGTTTTTTTAATAGTTTCTGTAGAAAAAATGTTTTTTTCCAACCTTAATGTTTGCATAAATTTTGCATAAAAATCTTGTTCCAAGAAGAGAGAGAGAGAGAGAGTGAGAGTGGTAGCAAATATATTCTTCTAACCCTGACTTCACCTTAATTGCAGAAAGCTTCTTTCTTCATTGTTATTAACAAATGTTTAGATCTTCCTGCAAGACTCGATATAAAACCAAGTTTTTTCGAAGAGTTCAATGTTCGGATCATAAAGTCGTTTAGTAATGCTTTCAAAAGGTTTAGTGAAGACCTTAACTTTTGCGCTTTTAACTTTAAGCTTTTCTTGGTGGATCAATGATTTCTCACAAGAACTTTTTTTAAAGAATTTGTCATTTCTATGAAATTACTATTTCCCCCAACCACTGTTTCTTTTTTTGTCATAAGATTGACTTGGTCTTAAATATAACAACTGCATCAATATTGGCTGCTGGTGTGGTTGCTGCTGCTGCTGCAGCGTTTTAAATACATATTTCTCTTTCTTTAGCTAGAAAAAAAAAGCAAGTTAAAGCTCTTTATTTTCTTTTATTATTTATTTACTTGTTATATGTTATTTCAGTTATTTATTACCATTTTTGTTTTGTTTAAAAGGAAAATGAAAGCAAGCATTTTTTTAATTCCTCAAAATTCCAAAAAGAAAACTTAATAATTTTAATGATTTTAGGTCAGACCCTCAAACACATTTTAAAGCTTTGAGTCATCGTTTTTTAACATATTTCGAAAAAAAACTGTAAACAATTTGTTTATATGTATTTGAAAAAAACAGGTATTGAGTTTAATTATATACAAATAGAATTCGATAGAATTTTAAAATACTCTTTATTTCAGAATTGTTTTTACTTAATTCTTTGTTGGTTAATTTAGCTTATGTGTTTTTTGTTGTATAACAATTAATTATCACAGGTAACAATAAAAAAATACAAAAATAACAACTATTTATAACAAAAAATAAAATTTGCAAAAAAAAAGAGTACAATAAAACAACAACAACAAAACTAAGTATTGAAACCTTGCAATTTCAAGTCAAAGTTCTCATTAACACAGATGGCTTTAATGTAAACACACACACACACACAGACAGACAGACACATAGCAACTTTTTACACTCTTACCCATACTAATAAAACATGTCATGTTTTATTATTAGTAATATTGACTAACTAACTCATTGAATTTCTGTCTGTCTGTCCATTTGTCTCCCTGTTTCTCTTTACTTTTGTTTTGTATCTGTTAAATACACCAAATGCATAATTACAAGTTTTTATTGCTGACGTATCTTTTAAGCTGTATTTAATCTAGGGTTTTTTTTTCATCTTGGTCGTGCTCTTTTTATGTGGGTATTAGTCATTTATAACCACGATTAGTTTTCAACTAATATTTACCTGTGATTTTTCTTAATGATAGTATACACGAAACTAATTTTTTAACTCTTTATTGAAATTTTGACATAAATTTGTTTTTTTTTTCTAGAATTTATTAAGTTATTTTATTAGATAATAGCGTTGAGAAGTTTTTCATGTTGAAAAGAAAACATGGAATTTTGTTTACATTATAATGGTCACCTTTTCTTTTGAAATTTAAATGCAATTTACTTTTTAAACACAAAGAACTGAAATAAAAGAAGCATCAGCTAAAGAAGAAGATGAAAATAAAATATTTATTGTATTTCAAATCTATTGTATAAGTATCTAGAACTAACAAATACAGCTGTATGCTGTTGCATGAAACCCGTACTAAAGTCATGTAAGACAGACTCTGTAAAAGTCAGAGATGGAGGAAATAGTATAATGATACTTTTGGGTAGAGTTTTAAGTTTTATTTCAGTTCTAGATCTGATCTAGTTCTATTCTGTTCTAGTTCTGTTCTAGTTCTGTTATAGTTCTGTTCTAGTTCTGTTCTAGTTCTGTTCTAGTTCTGTTCTAGTTCTGTTGTAGTTCTGTTGTAGTTCTGTTGTAGTTCTGTTTTAGTTCTGTTCTAGTTCTGTTCTAGTTCTGTTGTAGTTCTGTTCTAGTTCTGTTCTAGTTCTGTTCTAGTTCTGTTCTAGTTCTGTTCTAGTTCTGTTCTAGTTCTGTTCTAGTTCTGTTCTAGTTCTGTTCTAGTTCTGTTCTAGTTCTGTCCTAGTTCTGTTCTAGTTCTGTTCCAGTTCTAGTTCTGTTCCAGTTCTGTTCTAGTTCTATTCTAGTTATGTTCTAGTTCCATTGTAGTTCTGTTGTAATTCTGTTCTAGTTGTGTTCTAGTTCTGTTCTAGTTCTGTTCTAGTTCTGTTCTAGTTCTGTTCTAGTTCTGTTCTAGTTCTGTTCTAGTTCTGTTCTAGTTCTAGTTCTGTGCTAGTTATGTTCTAGTTCTGTTCTAGTTCTAGTTCTGTTCTAGTTCTGTTCTACTTCTGTTCTAGTTCTGTTCTAGTTCTGTTCTAGTTCTGTTCTAGTTATGTCCCAGTTCTGTTCTAGTTCTGTTGTAGTCCTTTCCAGGTTAAATTCATTATTAATTTCTGTATTCTCTTTTATTTTTTTGTTTTATTTTTCTTTTAATTTTCCCATCCCTGCCTTAAGTTGTATGTATCTCACCGTAATCAGATATAGAAATATTTTGTTAAATTCATCGTTATAAAAATAAAGAAACATGAACAAACAAAAACCAAACCTGTTTTTACCATTTAGACAGGCATTTATTAAAAGAGATCTAAAGAAACTTTATAAAAAAGAACTTACAAGTTATTGCTGTTTTTATTTTTAACTCAAACTTTAAAAGATACAAACTTCAACTTGCAGTTCTCAAACCCTTAACTTTATGGCAATTACTACAAGTTTTTTTTTTTTTAAAGTACTTACTTATGTATTTTTTTCTTCTTGCTAAACATTTAATAATAGTTTTATTCTTTGTTTAGTTGATTGGCTCCAAATGGTCCATCAAGTCTGCTAGTATGGGAGTAATATTTGTCTATTTGCATTTGTCTTCTCTTGCCTCCTGGTTGGCTTGAATGTCTTCTTAATTTGTTTAAACTTTACAATAGATTTGCCTGTTTTTTTCTTTTCATTTCATTTTATTGTTTGCCTTTTGTTTTTATGTGTTTTCTTTGTTCAAGTCCAGATCTCATTGCCAGCTAGCTAGTCGGTAGCAGTAGTTATTAGTTCCAGTTTTCAAATTGCTACAAGTGCAAGTGATTGTCTTCATCAACCAGGCATCCAGCCAGTTAAGATCACTATCATTATGAACTTTGTTATGGGCTATATAGATGGATATTGCAGGCAATAGAGAAAATTATGTTGCTTTTTTTGTAGGTTTTTGTTTTAGACTTTAAAGAAGGTATAAAGTTTAATTGAAAGATTTTTATTATTTATAAATAATTTTGAAATTTTTAACATTAAATTTAGACTACCTACAACTGTATTCATAAAAATTTATCAAGGGTTTATAGAACCATTTTTGTATTAATTTTTGTGTTATAAATCATTGATAAATTGTTATGGCCCCTAATGCATATGTAAGAAAATCTCTTAGAAATATGGTCCTTCGAGCCAAATGTTTATGATTTTTAAAATCTGGTCCTTTGCATTGGGACACAGAAGTTTGCTTTGTAATACGATTTGAGTGCCTAAATAAATCTAAATTTTATATTTAAAATACTAACAATTCCAAACCTGCCTTTCAAATGGTCCTTCGCACTTGATACTTTAACTTTTTATAAACAAGTTTACTTTTCTATGTTCAGATTATACAATCTAACGGCCAAACAATGAAGTACTTTTACTGTTTTGTTTTTTTCTCCAAAAACTTGTTGATTTCCTTTCAATCTAATAGCTACTGCCCAGAAAAAGAAATAGCATCAAGCCAAAAGGTTAGTTGTTGTAACAAAAACTCACAATTTTGTGGTCTTAACCTCAATTTTGGTTTAAAATTTATGTTTTTTGTATTGTTGCAAAAATACTCTGCTCACAACTTTGTTTTTCATTTTTATGAGGAAATTTTTGTAAATGGCAAAAACAATATAAATAAAATTTAAAACAAAGTTGTTTTATATACTAAGTTGTAAGTAAAAAAATTAATGTTTGCGGTTTTTAGTTGGCAGTGGTTAGAGTTAAAACAAAACGTGCTTAAATATAATTGAAATAAATACTATTTGGCTAAAGGTAACAAAGATATTAAAGAAATTTTTAAATAAGCTTTCAATTTTATAACAAATGAAAGTAATAAGAATTAGTTAAAGTGAAAGGAATATTATGATTAATCTTTAGTTAAAGTTTATAACGAGCTTTAAAACTTAAGAGAGCTAAAACTTAAGCAGTTCAAAAATGGTCCTTCGAGCCTGTTTTATAAACAAGTTTAAACGGGCTTTAAACCTTTGGCAATTTTTGTAAACATAATTGTACATCATGTGTTACCACCTTTTCAAAGCTTTTGTTAGTTATACTTCAAGCTTTTTGCAGCAAAAATGGTCCTTCGAGCTCACAAAATTACTAGATTGACATTTAAAAAAGTCAAAAAACTTTGTTGAAATATATTTTATAATTTTATTTTATTTCTCTCTTAAATGATTTCCATTAGAAAAAATAAAAACAATTTTCAGGGTGAATACCATTTTAATTTACAGTAAAAATTATGTTTTTTTTCTTACTCCACAAAAAAAAAATATAAAAATGACAACTAGAGCATGTTATTGTTTGTTACTGCATGCTTCAGTGAAATGCTTAAATTATAAATTTTCAAAGTAATTATCTAAATTAAAAGTAATTATTTAATAAATAAAACATAATTTTAAATAAATTATAAATTTTCATACAACTTTCAATAATCCTTTTATAAAATTCTACTTAAACAGCGACACACTTATTACGCATACTTTTTCTTCTCCAGTTTTTATTTATATAATAATTTAAATTATCTAAATGATAACATTGTCTAGTTGCTACTTAACTATCACAAATATTTGCTTGCAAAGTTTTCTAATATTTAAATCTGTAGAGAAAAATAAAAACGATATATTTTGCGCTTATTTGCTAAAATGTCACACTGATACTTTAGGCTGACATTTTTGCTTAAATATACTTGAAGGCAAAAAAAAAAAAAAAACAAAATTAAATACTTTTTAGATAATATTGTTTTGTTTGTAAAACAAATAAAAAAACACTTTTAGCAGAAAACAAAGATTTGCTATTTAATATTAAACTGATTAGAAAGGTAAATATTGTTGTTTTAATTAAAGTTTCAAGAGCTCTTTTCCACACTTACATTTTTAATATTTCTTTCAACAATTTTAAAACCGAATTTCAAGACAAGAATATAGATCAAACTATAGACTAGATTATAGACTGGACGGTAGACTAGACCCTTACCTAGACTATAAAGTAGACTTTTAGAACTGAACTAGAACTGAACTAGAACTGAACTAGAACTGAACTAGAACTGAACTAGAACTGAACTAGAACTGAACTAGAACTGAACTAGAACTGAACTAGAACTGAACTAGAACTGAACTAGAACTGAACTAGAACTAAACTAGAACTGAACTAGAACTGAACTAGAACTGAACTAGAACTGAACTAGAACTGAACTAGAAATGGACTAGAACTGAGCTAGAACTGAACTAGAACTGAACTAGAACTGAACTAGAACTGAACTAGAACTGAACTAGAACTAGAACCGAACTAGAACTGAACTAAAACTGAATTAAAACTGAACTAAAACTGAACTATAACTGAACTAGAACTGAATTAGATCTGAACTAGAACTAAACTTGAACTGAACTATAGACTGTGGCGTAGTCAAAACTATAGACTATAGAGCTGAACTAGAACTATAGTCAAGACTATAGCTAAGATTCTAATAAATAAGTAATAAATCATTTTTTTTTTTCAAAATATTAGCTTTCCCTCCCCACTGTTGTTTATTTAATTATTATTTTTTATTTCAAATTTAAAATTAGGCGTTAGTTCTTTTTTTGTAATATATTAACTTCAACATTCTTTTCATGTTGTTGCTTTTTAATTTTTTTATGTTAATTATTGATTTCTTGGTTTAAAGCAAGAATTAGTTACAAAATTATAAAAAAAAGTTAGAAAAAATATAAAACCTGTTGCTATTTAATAGGTTTTTGCGGTATGCATACATAATTTTAATAGCGTTTAAGTCACACACACACATACATACGGAATTCTGAGACCCCAACACCCAATCAATATTCTAGGAATTTGTTTATGTGAGACATACATAAATATTAAAACAAGTGGAAAAAAGTAAACTATAAATAAAAATATAAATAAATTTTATATCAAGACATAAATTATATAAATATTTAAAACAGGCTTTCAATAAATTCTTTATTGACTTGAGCCAATGAGTCAATCTTTAACAAAAATCAAAACAGTTTATTTTCAAACACAGCTGATATTTATATATTTTAATTTTAAAAGAAGGAAATTGTAAAATCTTAGAAAATTTGCGGCATGTGCTTCAAAAAAAAAAAAAAACAACAAAAATCATGTAACATTGAATGTAAAACAAATCATAAGGACTTTTATTCTTTTTCTTTTCAACTTCTTTTCTTAATGACAGATGTTTCCTTTGCCACAAAAATAAGAAAGAAAACTATTCAATATCCAAATGCTTATAAAAACAATTTCTTTGTTATTTTCTTTAATTTTTAAAACAGCATTTCCTTTAACTGCTTCTGTTGTGCGCTCTCTTTCTCTATTTAAAGTGTTTCCTTAAATAACAACAACAAAAAAAACTACCTGAACTGACAGGATATTGTGTTTAAATGCAGTTAGCTAAAAGAGACATAAACAAAGGAGAGATGAGTAAAAGAGATAAATGCATTATTTCAAACTATTTCTTCATGGTACGTGTTATTTAAATGCATATGGTTTCTTTTTGAAAACCTTAAAAAAACCAAAACAGAAATTCATTTCATAAATTTTAGCAGATGTTGTCTACTCTCTAGTTTGGCCGACTAACAGCTAAATATGACAATTGGAGAGAAAAAAGTAAAGTGCGTTTTTAGAGGATTTAAAAATACAATGAAAAAATAGCTACATATATAAAAAAGCTAGACTAAAATAAAGACTATGATTACAATATAGTGAAAACTAAAGACTATAGTGAAGACTTATTGCTATAGTCAAGTCTGTAGAGTATATACTAAAATGGATTGGAATAATGTCAATATTATGATTAGATTATGGGAAAAGTTTGTTTAGTAAATACTAGACTATAGACTAAAGAAGAATATACTCCAGACTGTAGAACTGAACTAGAACTGAACTAGAACTAGAACAGAACTAGAACAGAACTAGAACAGAACTAGAACAGAACTAGAACAGAACTAGAACAGAACTAGAACAGAACTAGAACAGAACTAGAACAGAACTAGAACAGAACTAGAACAAAACTAGAACAGAACTAGAAGAGAACTTGAACAAAACTAGAACAGAACTAGAACAGAACTAGAATAGAACTAGAACAGAACTAGAACTGAACTAGACCTGAACTAGAACTGAACTAGAACTAAACTAGAACTGAACTAGAACTGAACTAGAACTGAACTAGAACTGAACTAGAACTGAACTAGAACTGAACTAGAACTGAACTAGAACTGAACTAGAACTAAACTAGAACTGAACTAGAACTGAATGTTGTAAAAAATGCTATTCAAGGGAAACTTTTTTAACTAACATTATTTTCAAATGCATGATTTAAAAAAGCAAGGAATTAAAAAATTCTCACGTTTATTTAACAGTCAGTTTGACATTTTTTTTTTCCTAAACTCCCCCCAACATGTTCAAGACCAAAATTTCAGAAAAAAACACCATGAACGACAAACCACCACTATTTAAAAAAAGAAATTATTTTCATATTGAAAAAAAAATAATATATTTAAAACGCTTATATAAAGGATAAAGAATAATTTCACACACACATACATACAAACTCACTCATTCACTCGTTTTTATATATAGTAACTTAGGTTCACACACCTATAACTTAGTTGACGTTGAAAAAAGTGGTCGTTCGAAAGTTTAAAAGTAGTTTGTTGTTCTTGTTGTATTTTAGGTTGTGTGGCAGTTAAGGATGTAAAGGAATTTTTAATTTGCTGGGTCTTGTTAATATCGTTATAAAAGTATAAAATGTTAGAATTTAATAGCAACTACAATATTATGAACCCACAAAACAACAGAAAAAACAAGAACAAAAAAAGTGTGGGAATAATATTAAAACTTGACATCCTGTAATAGTTTTTTTTTCTTTGTTATAACTTTTACATATAGTGGGAAGAAATTTTAAGAAAGACAGAAAAAATTAAAGGTAATTTATATTTAGATTATAATAAGAAATTGTATAAATGTATATTTTTACATTTGTTGCTAAAATTAAAAATTTGCTTTTATTTTGCAAATCCAGAACTCATTCTTTACTTATAGTGAAATCATTTCTTTCGGTACTTTTGTTTTAAAATCCTTTTTTAAGGGTTAGTTTTTATACTTTTATTTATTACCTAATACTTTTCTTTTTTAGAAAAGAGAAAAATCCTTTTAGTTGTTTTTCAAACTCTTGGGTTTTTTCTCATCTTATAGAGATCTTCGAAATCTTAAAAAATTTCTTAAAGAATCCTTTTTTTATTCTTATCATTTAACTCACAAAATAAAAGTAACAGTAGTGTCCTTAAATAAAAGTTGCATAAGCTAGTATTTTACTCTGCTTACCTAAATATTTCACACGGTTTTTAATTTTTATTTCAATGAAGAAGAACTAGGCACCCTAAGAATTTCTAGCCATGCTGCCATGCAACACCTTTTTGAATACAAATTATTATTACTATGGTTTTCTATTATCCTTAGAGTACAGGGTGCATTCTGTCATGTCCTTGCTTGCATTTCTATGTTGGTATTTTTGGGGTGTTATTTACATTTATTGTGCATAATTTTAATTACGGGGTTCTTAGCATTCTTTGAAAAACTATTGGTATTTATAATTATTATTAGCTTAGGCATCTTAGTAGAGGTGAGAAAGGTTTTTTGCTAATGCTGATGCTGAAAATAGGACATCAGCTTGAGTGCTTATATATTGCAAGGACAGCTGTCAATAAGAAATCAGAAATCTTAAAACAAAAGTATGGAAAAGTTTGAGCTGAATTATAATTATATAAATTATAATTTCCAAAACGTATTTGATACTTTTTAAATACTTATTAAGTAGTTTAAAAACATTTTTTCATTAAAGTACCAGTTCTAGTTCAGATCTAGTTCAGTTCTAGTTCAGTTCTAGTTCAGTTCTAGTTCAGTTCTAGTTCAGTTCTAGTTCAGTTCTAGTTCAGTTCTAGTTCAGTTCTAG
>NC_060950.1:69438001-69439677 GCF_022045245.1 Lucilia cuprina | reverse complement strand
CTATAGTCTAGTCTATAGTCTAGTCTATAGTCTAGTCTATAGTCTAGTCTATAGTCTAGTCTATAGTCTAGTTTATAGTCTAGTCTATAGTTTAGTCTATAGTCTAGTGTATAGTCTAGTGTATAGTCTATTCTATAGTCTAGTCAATAGTCTAGTCTATAGTCTAGTCTATAGTCTAGTCTGTAGTCTATAGTCTAGTCTGTAGTCTAGTCCAGTTTATATTCTAATCTACAGTCAAGTCTATACTATATATATTGTCTAGTTCATGGTCTTATATATAGTTGTGTCAAATACCTATCAGAAGTTTGTTTATAATTTAAAAAGACACAAGTTTCTGTCTGAGATTAATGACACACTCTCTTAAAAACAAACAATCTCTTATATACAAACTCTCAAAAATAAAAACCTGAAACCTGTTTCCGCCAGACATAACTGCAGCTTTTTCATTTTTCTACACGTGCATGTGTTTGTAAGTAGTTGTTAGAATATCTGATTGAAGTTTAAGTTTTTTTAAAGGTAAATTCAAGGAAAATACCTTTTATAGAAAACGTAATGGAATGTGCTGGAGATTTACACACACACGCCATAAATCGAAAGGGCGTGGGCTTTTTAACAAGTTTTAAAAGAAAACTTTAAGAGATTTTTAAAATTTTCTCAACACTTTCTTTTCTAATTATATTTAAATCTTAAAAATACGCATTTAGTAGCCACAACTTAAAAACAATTATTCGCTTAAATCTTATTTTTTAAGCAAAATAATAAAGACCCTAGAAATTACTGTAAATTACAGCTTTTATAAAATTCATTAAAGCATTCTCTGGTGTTTACTTTTAGTCGGTTAATGTATTTGAATTCAATTCATGGTTTGTTTGTCATTTGTTAAGATTGACAATTTGATGTACAAGTGTTTGGTTACAGTTTTATGGGTATGATTTAAAATAAAACTTAACAATAAAGGGTCATTCAACCGTATTTTTTGTAAGTTATAAGAAAAAAGGGTTACCAAAGCTTTAGGAAACTTATATTTATCTATGTAATTTAACAAAATGTATTTAGTTAAAAAAACTTAAAATTCATTGAATTTTGTTTAAAACATTTCCTTTATTCTCAAGGAAAGTAATGGTCAGTTTTGATTTTTATTTCATTACAAATTCTATTACTTTTCTCACACTATCAATCTTACTAAAATTCTTTATAATTTGTTAGGTTTTATTTATTTGATTTGTTCCTCAACAAAAAAAATTTTTAGAGAAAAATTCTTAATTGCCTACACGATTGCTGTATTGTAAATGAAAAAAAACTCACAATTCAATTAACCCTCATAATATGTTTGTTTGATATAACAACAGTAAATAAATTTTAGAAATTCACGCCTGTTGTAATTAAAGTTGGATTGTCGATGATGATCGAACAACGACAACATCATGATGACAGTGGGAAATTGTGACAGAAACATAAAAGTAGAGATATTTTCGAAAACTGTTTAGGTAATGATGGTACAAATAAACAATTAGAGCATATTTAATGATGGGAATTTATACATTTTTATGATATTGATGCCTATATTTAACTAGAACTGAACTAGAATTTAACTAGAACTGAACTAGAACTGAACTAGAACTGAACTAGAACTGAACTAGAACTGAACTAGAACTGAACTAGAACTGAACTAGAAC
>NC_060950.1:69423802-69437901 GCF_022045245.1 Lucilia cuprina | reverse complement strand
TATAGACTAGACTATAGACTAGACTATAGACTAGACTATAGACTAGACTATAGACTAGACTGTAGACTAGACTATAGACTATACTATAGACTAGACTATAGACTAGACAATAAACTAGACTATAGACTAGACTGTAGACTAGACTATAGACTAGACTATACTGTAGACTAGACTATAGACTACACTATAGGCTAGACTATAGACTAGACTAAACTATAGACTAGCCTATAGACTAAACTATAGATTAGACTAGCTTAGGCTATTAACTAAACTATATACTAGACTGCAATATATAGTACTGACTATTGTGCAGATTATAGTCTATAGTCCAGACCTAAAACTACACTATAGTCCATACTAAAAACTGGACTTATGCCCTGACTATAGATTCTAAATCTGAACTGTGGATTAGATTATAGAACAGATTATATAATATAGACTAGGATGTCGTCCAATCATTAATTCTGTCAGTGTTTTTTCTCTCATTATTTTGTTATTGTTTTAAATTATATATAAAACAAATTACATATTATTTATATACATATTTTCTCTACTTTTATATATAAAACAATATGATTTATATATATTTATTTTAGTTAAACTTACTTATCAGTCACTGATTACTTTTATTTAGATAAAAAATATTAAAAAAAATTTAATATATATACAACAAACTGAGTGAGTGACATGTTTTAAAAGTCTGCCATCATCACATGCTTTATGCAGTATTAAATATAAAAAATAAAAAACAATTTAAACAGAAATTTTCAGAAAATTTGTTTTAACGATTTTTATAAAAATTGTTAGATAAAGAAAAACAATCCTATAGATTTTAATCTTAATTAACATTCTTGAACATGTAAAGGGTTTTTTCGTTTTTTATTTAAATCGGTTACTTATTGCAAATTTCCAAGTTATTTAGCGGTTTCAATACATACATACAAATGTATTTGTTTATGCATATGTACTTGTTTTGTGGTCAAGAATTTTTATCTGGTTGGTTTTTTTTCTTATTTAGAAAAAAAAAACCTAAAAATATTTGTGATTTACTATAAGTGTCAAGCTATATTTATGTCATGTTTTGTTATGTTTACTTTAAATATTATCAAGTTTCTCTAAAAAAATTTAATAATTAAAAAAGTAAATATTATTTATTGAGAAAAATCTAGCTCAATTATTTGAGAAAAGAGAGCTAATTTTGCTCTCTATGTGATCATGTGTTTGACTATAGTTTAAACTGGTTTTAAACTAAATATTTAATACCGTATTTCACATGAGTTTTTTAATAATTTAACTTTAAGTTTTAATACATTAAAAATAACAAAATAAACTTTGTTTGACAAAATGTTGTATGAATCATTTTCTTGATTTTAAAGTGAAAGATATTTTGTAAAAATGTGCTTAATTTCTTTGAAAAAGCTTGACGGTATTTCTGTCTAATTCTTAAATATGATATAAATAAAGTTGCTTTAAAAAAGCTATTTAAAGGCTTTTCTTTACAAAAAGTTCTATGAACGTTTCTTCAAAAAGCTTTAGATTTCGTGAAAAAAAGTTTTATTCCTATTTTTTAAGAAAGTTTTTTTGTAAAAACTGTTTAGAGCTTAACAAAAGCTTAAAAAATATTTTAACAGATTTCTTAAAAAAAGCATTTTATAGCTTTTCTTTGAAAAGGCTTTTTAGAACTTTTCTTCAAAAGACTTTTTTGAAGGCTTTAGAGCTTTTATAAATAAACTTTTTTAAGAATATTTTCCTTAAAAAAGCTTTGATTTAAAAATTTGTTGTAAAATAATCTATTTAAAATATTCGTTTTACTTCTTACATATCAAATCATAGGTAGAGCTTTTATTCAAAAAAAGCTTTTAACAATTTTTTTAAAAAGCTTTTTAGAGTTTTTTTCTTAAAATTGCTTATAAGAAACTATTTCATTACATGTCAAATCATTGTTAGAGCTTTTATTCAAAAGAAGCTTTTAACAATTTTTTAAAAGCTTTTCTTCAATAAATCTTTTTAAAGCTTTTTTGCAAGAGCTTCTATTCAAAAATGCTTTTTTAAAAATTTTTCTTAAAAATTATCTTTTTTGAGCTTTTTTCATAAAAGCTCTTTAGAACCTTTCTTTAAAAAAAACTTTTTGGAGCTTTTCTTTAAAACAAACTTTATATAGGTTTTCTTCAAAAAAGCTTTTAAGCTTTAAAGAGCTTTTCTTCAAAAAAACTTAAAAGAGCTTTTCTTCAAAAAAAGCTTTAAAGAGCTTTTCTTCAAAAAAGCTTTAAAGAGCTTTTCTTCAAAAAAGCTTTAAAGAGCTTTTCTTCAAAAAAACTTTAAAGAGCTTTTTTTCAAAAAAGCTTTAAAGAGCTTTTCTTCAAAAAAGCTTTAAAGAGCTTTTCTTCAAAAAAAGCTTTTCTCAAAAAAAAGCTTTAAAGAGCTTTTCTCCAAAAAGCTTTTTAGAGTTTTTCTTACAAAAAAGTTTTAAAGGGATTTTCTCAAAATACCTTTTAAGAGCTTTTCTTAAAAACACTATGAAGAGCTTTTACAAAAAAACTTTTTTTAAAGCTCAAAAAAAAATCGTTAAATTCTTAAAAAAATGTGCTATTAATTTGATTTTAGGTGCCGTTTAGAGCTTTTGTATTTCCTAGTTTATTTTTACTCTCTTCTCTTTAGTTTCTCTTGACAATATCTAATAAATTATGTCAGTAAACATTGGTTTTATTATTGATTTAAACAATTTTTGATATGTTTATTAAAAACGACTACACTATTGAGACAGTTTGTAAATACAGATTGCGGTATTTCTAATAGAAAACTTAACACAAAAAATGATTGATGATTTTAGCAACAAAAAAAGAACAATTGAAAACAAATAAAGAAAAAAGAAATATAACAATGTAATAGAAAATAAATAATAAACTGGTTAAGAAAACAAAAGAATTAGGCTGTGACTATCAATTAAATAACAACACTCCCACAAATATAGATTTTTTTCAATAGAATTTTATTTTTTTCTGAGGTTTTTTAAAGCGACCACAATGAGTCACTTAAGTTTAACATAAATAATTTATTTTTTTTAAGTAAAAAAAGAGAAAAAATCACAACAAAATCTATTTAACAATTGTAAGGTGTTAAGAGTTTTATGCATAAATGAGTCACTATAGGTTGTTTTTTTTTTTTTTGTTAAAAATATACTAATTTAATTATATAAATCTAGTAAATGCTGTTGTTGAGAAATACATTCGTTTGTGCAAAAATAGAAGAAAAAAAAAAAAAAAAAAAACAACGATCATATTTTAATAACTGGTTTTAATTTTAAAATTTTTTACAAATTTTTACAGCTGATGCATTATACAAAAACTTAAATTTTAACAAATTTTTAAGTATTTTTGTAAAAAAAACGAAAACAACATCATCTAACGGAACAATAATTTATAAATAAAAAAAACCTTTGTTTATATATTGTTCCCTACAAACAAACAGTTTCTTAATGGAATTACTATCAAATCAAGCAATAAAAATCAATCAAACTGTTGTCTAAATTATTAATTACACACAATATAACAATAACAAATGAACAGTTGAACAACAATAACAACAACATAAAATCAATGCAAATTTAACAATAAATCAATTAAACTACAAGCAAATTGTGATATTAAATATTAATAAAATTTAAAAATAATAAAAAAAAAACAATTACATTAAGTAGTTATAAATAGTTTAATACACGAAGAAACAAAAAAAAAAGAAATAAAACTTCTAAGGCAATTTTAATAAAACCCTAGATTCTAAAGGGTCCCCACCATATGTTTTTATACGGATGATTGCAAAATTTTGTGTTTTAAGTTTAATTTTAAATTGTAACGGTTGCTTAAAACAATTCTCTCACGTTTTTATTAAACAATACAAAAGGTAACCAGTAAAAAAAAACCCTTAAAATTACACACATTCTAACAAAACCAGGAAATACTTACACACATACATACAGCCATACCTACACTTATACACACAACAACAATAGTTTAAAGAAGATCGAGAGCAAAACAAATAGTTGAAACAGTTCAACCAACCAACAACCCAACAGATCAAAAGCAACATTTATTATTTAGTTTAAAATGGGAAACACATCGTCACACACGCATGAACCTTTAGAAAGAGGCTTCACACGAGGAAAATTTGGTGATGTTAAAAATGGGGTAGGTTTCTTATTTGTTTAAAATTTAAAACGCAAAAAAACACTTGTTTCTCTTAAAATTTTAAAAGAAAAAAACTCTTTTATAAAAATTCCCTTATTAATCCTTTTTCTCTCTCTTTTTTTCAAAACTAGAAATCGGCTTCATTCCGTTTTAGTAAAAAGTCTCCCAAGAAAATGGATCGTTTGCGACGATCCTTTCGTGATTCGTTTAGACGCCGAAAGGATCGTGTTCCCGAGTCATCGAAACCTCATCAATGGCAGGCGGATGAAGAGGCTGTGCGCACGGCCACCTGTTCATTTTCGGTTAAATATTTAGGTTGTGTTGAGGTTTTCGAATCGCGTGGTATGCAGGTTTGCGAGGAGGCCCTCAAAGTTTTGCGGGTAAGTTTAAAAAAATCATCCTTGTTGCTGGACAAATTCTTTGTTTCATCCTCTGCTAGTTAAATTGTAGTTTCCTTGTTTTTCGTTAAAGCTTAAAAGCTTTTGTAGAACCTTTTATTAACATTTCAAGAAAAGCTTTTGTACATTGAATTTCATAAAAGCTTTTAAACATTATTCAGTAATATGTGTTATTTTAATACAAAAACCTCTCCAAAAGCATTATGCTTCTTGTACAAAAATCCTAAAGCTTTTTTTTTACAAGAATTTGTTTAACTTTTATGAGCTTTTTTCCAAAATTCCTTTTGATAGTTTTTAGAAAATATTTTTCATGAAATTCGAACTTAAAAAAATATATAATAGCATTTCCTTATAATAATTTTTTGTTTTCGCACCAAAAGCATTTAATGGTTTTTCCTTTAAACTTGTTTTTGAGCTTTTCTTTAAAAATTGCTTTTGAGCTTTTCTAAAACAAAAAAACTTTTAAAAGCTCTACTACAACAAATGTGTTTTGTTGCTTTTCTTCACAAACGTATCATCTTAAAATAGCTTTTTAGAGCTTTTCTTAAAATAACTCTTTAGGGCTTTACTTTAACAAAGGCTTTTTTGCTTTTCTTCACAAAAGCTTTTTTTGAGCATTTCTTAAAAAATGTTTATTGAGTTTTTATTCAAAACCTTTTTCTTCAAAAATAATTTTTGTGTTTTTCTTTAAAATAAATTTTTTGAGCTTTTTATAAATAAAGCTTTTCTTTAATTTTTTTATAATGTTTTGTGCTATTTATATATTAAAGTTCTTTCGAGCTTTTCTTCAAAATAATTAGTTAGTGTGTTGACGTTTCTTGCACAAAAGCTTTTTTTCAAAAAAAGTTTTTTAAAGCTTTTCTTCAAAAAAGTTTTTTAAAGCTTTTCTTCAAAAAGTTTTTTAATGCTTTTTTCTTAAAAAATCATTTTTAAAGTCTTTCTCCAAAAAAGCTTTTTTTAAAAAAACTTTTTTTTAGCTTTTAAAGATCTTCTTTAAAAAACACTTTTAAAGCTTTTCCCAAAAATAAACCTTTTTACAGATTTTCCATAAAAAGAACTTTTCAAAGCTTTTTTACACAAAAACTTTTTCTAAAAAAACTAAAATTTGCCAAATTCTCTTGAAAATTTCTTTGCAAAGATGACATTTTCTGTTTTACTCAAAATGTGGAGATTAAAGACAAGTTCTGTTACACAGTGTATATGTTTTCAAATACTTATTTGTAAACACACATTGTCATACTTTAAAGCTGAAAAATCATTCAAAATTCATTAATTAATGGATTTTTATCAGCTTTCGTTATTCGAATTTAAAATTATCTACGAAAATCCGCTTATTTGTATGTTTAAGAATTTTTATAGATTTTTTTTTGTGAAAAAATTTTAGTACCAAAGTACTAATTATTAACTGACACCAAAACGACCATACACATATGGAAAATTGGGGGCGTTGTCTTCGCATCTTAAAACAAATAAGTAATCGTAATACGAGAATTTTGTAGATTATATTTTTGTGCTAATGAAACTTTCATAATTGTATTTTTACACACATGTTTAAAGTACAGTGACTTACAAAAGAAAGAGTGTTTGAGAAAAAATTTTTGATTTATCGAAAATTCTTTTAAATGATTTTGATTTTGTGATATTTCTTAAATAAAAAAAGCTTTCATATAAAATTTGTCTGAAACTTTCTTGTGACTTTTACTGTATTATTAAAAGTTTCTTTGGGTTTCTTGTCTGCTTCCTAAGTTTCTGTTTATTATTATTTACTGAACAACAACAACATAAATTTGCAAGTTGAAATTAATTTGTAAAAGATTCTTAATTAATTATAACAAAAATAAGAAGAAGAATTTGTTCAATTAAACATTCATTTATTAGGAATTTTAACCTTGAGTTCACAACAAATCAAACAACAAATTAATAATTTATTAAATGTATTTTTTTTTTTTTATTTGCAGAACTCTCGTCGTCGTCCGGTAAGAGGTCTTTTACATGTTAGTGGTGATGGTTTGCGCGTGGTAGATGACGAAACCAAGGGCCTAATAGTGGATCAGACCATCGAAAAGGTCAGTTTCTGTGCACCAGATCGTAATCATGAACGTGGCTTTAGTTATATCTGTCGTGATGGCACCACTCGACGTTGGATGTGTCATGGTTTTTTGGCTTGCAAGGATTCCGGAGAACGTTTGTCACATGCGGTAGGTTGTGCCTTTGCGGTGTGCTTGGAGCGTAAGCAAAGACGTGATAAGGAATGTGGTGTGACTATGACTTTTGATACCAAGAATAATACATTCACACGTACCGGCTCCTTCCGTCAGCAGACAATGACCGAACGTTTTGCCAACAACGAAAGGGGCATTGATACGCCCTCGGCTGCCATAACACCACAGCCGAAACCTTTTAATCCCTTTGCCATTGAACGGCCTCATGCTACACCTTCCATGCTAGAGCGTCAAGGCTCTTTCCGGGCCTTTAGCACAATTGGTAGTCAGTCACCTTTTAAGCGTCAGATGTCATTGCGCATTAATGATCTTCCGTCCAATGCAGAGCGTCAAAAGGCCTTTATGGCGGCAGCCACGGGCAATGCTTTGGCTTTAAATACACCCAATCGTAGTGTGTCACCCATACCAGAGGTGTCACCGGCTAGAGCCGGTTTAGAGTTGGAAAATGGCGGTATAGCCACAGCCGAAACGGTAAGCCAGCTGTGTCAAGAGCTTAGCCAGGGTTTGACTTTGCTTTCGCAAACCGACGCAATGTTGGCAGCATCGCCCAATGGTGCTACCGATGATCTCAATTTCAATAATAATTTGAGCATTAATCAGAATATTATAGCTGCAGAAAAACACTATCAAAAAGTAATCTCCTCACCCACCAGCATCTCCAGTTATGGTGTGGTCACACCCACGGCTCAAGTCACGCCACGTATTGCCACTGTATCGCCGGCTATACTCAATACACCTCCTCAGACGCCTAGTAATACACCCACACTACCCACGAGTAGCGAAAAGTTAACACTCAAGGAAGCCGCACTGCCGAAAGCCGATCAATGGTTGGGTCAGGTTGTGAAGAGTACCTCACCGGCGGCCCTCAAACGAGCTCCTCAACTGGTCAACGCTGGACGCACACAATCGATGAGCTCAGTGCCCGGTACAAATGATCCCTTCGATGCCGAATGGGTAGCGGGTGTCACTAAGCCCTTGTCACCTGAATTGCCGGCAATAACGGGAGGTATTGCTACACCCACCACGCCAGCCAATACCACAACGCCGCTGCACAGTACTAATCCCTTTATATCGCCACCTAAAGCTCCAGCGCAATCATTCCAAGTGCAACTCTAAGATGAAGAGAGCTAGAGAGAGAGAGCATATTAAATAATTAAGTAGACTAGTAAAAAGGGAACTAAAATGCATGCTGCAAAAAAGAAAAGAAAGGGGGAAAGTGAAGTGTTGGACACGGCCACTTTAAAAACTCAAGAAAATTTTTGTTAGGCGTTGAAAATATTAAATTAAAAAAAACTAATTAACAACAATTACCAAGTGGAAAGCCGCTTAAAAAAAATAAAACAAACTAACTAACAACATACAAATAAATGGCTGGCAATCTTGTTACTTAATTAATCGCTAAATTGATGTTACTTACATATACATTTACATATAAACAAAAACCTAAAACTGATTTAAGTTGTTCTTTATATAATTTAAAAACAAAACTATGTTAGACTTTAACTAGAAAAGAGATTTGTAAAAACAACTACAACAAGAAGGAATTATTTTTAGACCGACAATTTCTATAAGAAATTTGTCAGAGACCAGATCGACCCCACTTTATATTAAAAAAAAACAACAAGTTTTAATTAACATAAACATATTATACATTTAATAATTATAGTTTAAAGAACGAAAGAAAAAATTTAATTTAATTAAACTCCTCAAGTCTTAATTAATTTCATTTAAAAACATAAAAATAAACGCCTTCTTTAATGTTTAAATAAAATAATTAAAATCGTAACAATCTATCAATTGATTAATTTGTACAAAATGTATTATATTAAATTAATTTTCTTTTTAAATTTAATTATTACTTATAATTTACTTACTTATATATATTTTGTCTTTGTTTTTTTTTTTTTTAATTTAGAATTTTTATTATAACTATTATTATGTTGTATTACACATTTGCAAGAAAAATAAACAAAAATGAAATTTAAGAAATTTATTATTATTATATTATTATAAAAAAACATAAATAAAATAAAACAAATTTATTGATAATTTAATTAAAAATTTACAAATATTAATTTGAGTTTAGGATTTTTATTAATTTCAAATTTCAAAAGAAAGAGATTTACAAACAAAAGTTTGGACCTCTAAGAACAAATCTAAAGCTTTACCAAACCTTTCTTAACGTTATGCATCTGAGGTTTCTCGAATTACAATTGGTGTTTCCTACAATTTTAGTTCTAAAAGAAAAGAAAAGGTCAGCCTGATCATAATTATAACAAAATGCCACTTTTTATCTACAAAAATAGTGAGGAAATCTTTAAAATCACTTAATTTCTTATGGAAAGGAAGTTGTGCTTTAAATCTGGATACCTTAAGCCTCACGAAATGTACTCAATCAATATAGTTCTATTCTGTTTCAAAAGCTGCAAAAATCTATGACAAAAACTTGATTTTCTTCATCTGGTCACCTTAATATTACTAAATCCCTAGCTCAAATTCAAAAAAAGCTTATGTATGGTCACCTTAACTTAATAAAAACGACGTGAAAAAGCATCAAAATTTGTTTACTAAATCCGAGTAATTTTACTAATATTTTACAACCCAATCTTAATAATTGAGAGAAAATCTTCAAAATCGTTTCTGCGTTAAAAGCTTTAAAAATGTATCATTATTGATTCTTAACATCTGGTCAGCTCAAACGAAACAAGTTTCTCGATCAATTTCAAAAAGTCTGGGAAAATCTCTCAAATCCCATAAAAGTTGTAAAAATCGATCATTCTCTTAACTCTAGTTCAGCCCAAACGTAACAAGTCTCTCAATTTACTTAAACAACTGATCCCCTAAAACTCTTAAAAACTATACAATTTTTAAAAAATCTGAAAAATGATTTACTTAATCAAAATGTATTCGATTTCTGCTATAAAATGGTCACATTAAACATATTGAATCAATTTCTCAACACATTTTTTATTCTTCGATAGTAGTAAGTAAAATTTCCTTAAAATTCTGTAAAAATTTGTTATTTATCTTGATTTTAGAATCTGGTCATCCTAATACAAAAGCTAAAATTTTGTTTACAAATTCTCTTAATAATAAATTCTTCGCTTAATACCAGGCGACCAGCATATGAAAGAACATAGCAAGGTATATTTTGCATATTATTTGAGAAATTTTTCACAACATATCTTAAGGCTGGAGATTTTATGCAGTGTACCCTGTGCACTGTTTTAAACTACAGAGCGACTCAAATACTTTTCAGCAGCCCAAAGTATGCTACAAAAATTTTACAAATAATTGCTAAATAAAGAAGTTTTTGAACTTAAAATTAAGCTTATTATACCCTTCACTTTCGTGAGAAGGGTATATATAAGTTTGTCATTCCGTTTGTAATTTCTATAATATAATTTTCCGACCCTATAAAGTATATATATTCTTGATCCTTATAGATAGCGGAGTCGATTAAGCCATGTCCGTCTGTCTGTCTGTCTGTTGAAATCAGTTTTTAGAGGACCCCAGATATCGGCGATGTCTGAATCTTCAATAATTCTATTAGACATGCTTTCGAGAAGATCGCTATTTAAAATCAGCAAAATCGGTCGGTAAATAACGGAGATATGAGCAAAAATCCGAGACAACCTCTGAAAATTTCATCAAAAAATTGTTAAAAAAGCAACAAAAACACTAAAAACTGTGTGTAGATGTATTTGGTTTTATTCAGCTGTGTATTTTTTTGTATGTTTGGAATTCAAACATACAAAGTATACACAGCAAAAAAATATGATTTGCATTTTTTGTTAAAATAAAATAATTTTCCCTTTTGTTTTGCAAATATATTTTTTGATGAATAGAAAAAAGTATTTAAAACGTTTTCAGTTATATGAGAGTAGATTGTGAGTTATTGTACAATAATTTTTATGCGAATAATGTAAGTTTGAAATTTAAAACTAACACAAATTTTTTCCAAGTGCTTTTTAAAACAATTTTTTTTACGATAAACAAAAACAAAATCTACGTCTCGTCAATGTTTACCAGCAATGAATCAGAGGTCGAAGTCGACCGGCTTCGAGTCGGAGCTTAGCCGCCGCCGAACTATATTTAGTTGCTTGAGCCGCCGCCGAAACATTTTTTTAATGTTTTTATTACTAGACTGTAAGATCAATTATGTTTAAAATACACTATGGTGAAGGGTATATAAGATTCGGCACAGCCGAATATAGCACTCTTACTTGTTTTTATTGGTTTTGCTGACAAGCTGCCTTAAAGCTTAGTTTGTCGTTAAAATTGATGTTATTCATGTTTCTTCGTAATTATAATTAAGCATTTTTATTTCCAATTTAAAGCTCATAATTGTTCTTTTATTTGAATTTAAATAAAGCTTTAATGGAGGTTCTACTTGTAATCTAAAAAAGCGTAAAATGTATTTTACATGGAAAATCATTGATTTTATTATAAAGCTTCAATCAAAGTTATGCCTGTTGTTTAATTTAAGTTTCAAAAGCTCTTCAATTTGAAGTTAAAATTAAACTTTAATAGTTCAATCAATAAGTTCAATTAAAGCTTTTATTGTAGTCGTTATTAAGCTTTTATTGTGGCTATATGTTTGCAAGTCTAAATAAAGCTTAGCTATTTGTTGTGTATAGCATTTTATAGTTTCAATTGAGTATTTCATACTCATTTTGAGATTTGACTCTATTAAGCCTCTATCCTAGCTTTACTTGTGGTACAAATTAAGAATGAAAAAAGTTTCTTAGCTCTATTAAAAGCTTTTTAATAAGCCTTTATTGGGTGTGACTTCACTAGTTAAGCTTTGGCTATCGAACTTTTAAGCTCTAGTGTGGCATTGTTCTTATCGAAATACCAAGTTAATTTTAAATGATAGATGTAATTTTTAGCTTAAGTTAAGCTTTTAAAGCTTTAATTGTGTTTTTTATTTGTAGCTTAATTGAAGCTTTACTTATCTATACATTTTTGTTCAAAATAAGCTTCAATTGCATTGACATTTTTAGTCGAAAATAATCTTTAATGGAAGTTTAAATGAGATATATTGTCAAAGTTCTATAGTTAAGCTTTAAAAGCTTTAATTGTGTTGTAGCTTACTTTATGCTTTAATTATCTACATATTTGCGGTCTTAATTAACTTCAATTGTATACCAAATTTCAGTCGAAAAATTTTATTTAATTGTAGCTTTATTTAAACATCAAATTTAAGCTTTTATTGTGGATCTATTTAAAGCGCTTTATAAAGTTTTACTTTGGCTTTATATATAGTTTAAGTAAGTCTAAAATTTAAGGTATATTTGTAAAGCATAATAAGCTTAAATCTTTAAGGCTGATTGATTTGTATCTTTAATTGTTTATTTATCCAATCAACATCTATAAATCATATCAATTGTTTAATCAAAATTTTAATCAGTATTCATTTAGATAGAATCTTCTCAATGTTATGTTAAGTATTCATAATTTTTTTTTAGTATTTTTAAATATTTCCATTTTTTTTAAATTAAAAGAAAAATATCAAACATTTAATAAACATTTTACAAACTATTTACATCAACATTAATAGATATTTACACTGAACAGCAGAGTCTGAAACAAAACTTTACTAAAAATGTAATCATTACTTTAAATCAATATTAAAACTTAAAACAACAAAACATTTATATACATTTAACAACTTTTTTGGGGGAAAAAAATTTTTATCATATTTAAAAAAAATATATATATTAAAAATAAAACTAAATTAATCAACTTATACAATGCACTGGATAAATGTTTTATTAAAAAAAGAAAGAAAAATATACATATATAAATAAAAAATATTAATAAATATAACTGCACAATGTACAATCTAAGAAATTAATAAAATTTATTAAAAACAACAACTACATACAACAACTAAATTATATTATTAAACAAATGAAAAGTAAATTTTCAAAAAAAAAAAATTAAAACTGTTATTTATGTGGTCATTCAAAACATTCATATAAAATTTAAAATTACAACAAATTTAAAATGTATTAAATAAAAATCAAAACAAAAGTTTTACATCAATCAATCAAGTTAATATAAAATGAAAAGAATAATTAATTAATTTATTGTTTACATTAAAACATTCAACTACATATACATGCATACATACACCCATACAACAATAACATTCATCTGTGCTTATATATTAGTTAATAAAATTCTGTGATTAGTAAAAAAAATATTAAATAAAATATTTAAACTTATAAAAAAATATATCATTTAGCAACAAAAACATTATATTTCAAACATTTTTTTATTTTTTTTTTAAGTTCCATAAAAAAACGAAGGTTTGTTCCCTTAGACTCGGCTTATCAAAATGATATTCTTGTGTCTTTAACACACTTTATGAGTTAAAAACTTATATTATATATAAAAAAAAAAATTAAAATATTTAAAGAAAATTAATCTAAATAAATAAAATATATTAAAGAAAAATAAACTATTAATTTATTTAAATTGAAATTAAAAAGTGGTTTTATTTTAAAAAGTTTAACTAAAGAAATTAACATTTTAAATTTAAATTAAGGTTTTATAGCAGCTTTACTTCAAGTCAAAAAAAAGTTTCAACTATCAAACCAGTTTCAAAAAAAAAATTCCTCTATTTGCAGATCAAATAGGATTCCAATTTAAACAATCTAAGGAAAATCTCATTCTCCATCTTCCTATGAAGTCTAAAGTAGGTCCTTTATATGATGAAAATCACAGGATAATAGGGATTATTAATATAATCCGTTGCACTTCAAGCCTATCAGGTTTTTTTACCATTCATTACTAAACTGGCAATAGCTTTAGTAAGTGCACAAACCTCTATTTTATAGATAATACAGTACATCTATACAACGGTTTTATCACCAATGAAATACTGAAACTGTATTACCAACACAACAAAAAGTTGATAAAAAGAAATAATTTTATTCCAGTTTTTGTTAGGAAAATAAGCTGCTTATTGGAAATATTGTGGGAATATTCCAAGAAAATACGTTCCAACTACTCTATAATGAGAACACTTCATTTTAGTAAAGGCACAAACCATTAACTATTTTATAACGCTTACTAAACATGTCTTTTTTTAGAACAGGAATTTGGAAGTAAAGACAGGAAATGAAAAGGAGGCATTGTTTTGATAGCTGAAAAAATAAGACGTCTTAATTATACTTGAAATGAACTAGAACTGAACTAGAACTGAATTAGAACTGAACTAGAACTGAACTAGAACTGAACTAGAACTGAACTAGAACTGAACTAGAACTGAACTAGAACTGAAC
>NC_060950.1:69421374-69423702 GCF_022045245.1 Lucilia cuprina | reverse complement strand
AGTTCAGTTCTAGTTCAGTTCTAGTTCAGTTCTAGTTCAGTTCTAGTTCTGTTCTAGTTCAGTTCTAGTTCAGTTCTAGTTCAGTTCTAGTTCAGTTTTAGTTCAGTTTTAGTTCAGTTCCAGTTCAGTTCTAGTTCATCCAGTTCTAATTCATGGATCAAAGATTAATAATGGTATTTTTCTTAAATTTTTATAGAAAAACCAATAATATAAAATTTTCGGACATAGAGAAAAAACTACAAAGAAAACAATTTTGCTCAGCGTTTTGTTGTCGAATATGTAATGTATAAATAACAAACTGAAAATAAATGGTTTGTAAAAAACCGACAGAAAAGTAAAAAATAAAAATCAACGAAAAACCAAAAATAAAAAGTGGTGCACAACTTTAAAACAACAATTTGCCATTAAAGTGACACAAAAACAAACATATCATATGGAAAATGTTCTAAAAATGTACACAAATATGCAGATACAGAAAAATACATTCATACATACACACATATACATATGTATGTTTGTATTTTTGTATGTAAACTAGTCGTTGTTGTTGCAGTATATATCAAATATTACTGTTGTTTACCTTTTGCGAAAACAGTTGAATAATGATGTTCAATGTTGTGACAGTTGCTGTGTACATATCTGTCGTACTCTTTCTATTTCTCTACATTTCATAAACATATATATGTATATATGTATGCATGCTAGTGCCTGCTTCTTCTTGTTTTTTTTTACATATTTACATATGTTTTTATATTAATGCATGCAATTTACTTGTAAGTAAAAATTTACTATAAATGTAGTGTAAATGTTTTGATTTAATATTTTACAAAAATTATGCATAAAATCTATAAGTAAAGTTAATTAATTTGTTTGTGTGTAATAGGTGCATATGTATGTATTGCTGTTTAATTTTAATAACGATCTTGTTTTTGTTTTTAATATTTTGGGGAAAATTATTTACATTTTCACTTTGAGGCAAATTGTTCACATAAAATTTGCTTAAAGGAAATTAAGTTGATTTAAAATTAATTAAATATTTCTGCGGTTACATGACAAAAACTGTTGCAGAAATAATGTTGTCATTGGTCAGTTGTGATTTAGTTTTTTTTTCTTGTTTTCTTATAAAACTTTCTTTAAATCTTATATTGATTTGCATTTTTAAATCAACCTTCATAAATTTAATATTTCTTTAAATCTTTAATAAAAATTTACTATTGATAAATCTTCTACAAACAGACTAAGAGAAAAGAGAGAATAATATTATTATATGTTAAAATACTTTGATGATTATATATGTATATATGTGTGTGTGTTTAAAAATTTATACAACATAGAAAATATTTATGTATTTGTTTGTCTGACTTAATATTTGTCTATGTTTTTATAATAGAAAATGCATTTCAATTATTTTAAAGTAACTTTCTCCATTTACAACACAAAAACAACAGCAGCAAAAAAAAAGCAATGCAGACACCTACCAATACTCCTGGCTTTTACAACTTTCCTTTCAATCCTGTTTATCTCCACAGCTAAAATAAAATAAAAAACTGAAATAAAACACAACTCAGTGCAAAAAGAAGTATCATTATTTTTCATTATATTTGAGCTGTAGCAACAGGGAAAACATAAAAATCTTAAATAGAAAAAAAGGAAAAAACTAAAAAACCAGCAGATCGACTACTAGATATCTTTCTTTTTTTCTATATAGCCTTGTTATCTTTACCTGGCTGGCAGCACCTTCTATACATATCACTGGATAAAGTTAAAGAATAAGAGCTGGTGATGGTGGCAGCAGTTTTTCTTTTTTTTACCAGATTTATTCCTTCTTTCACCGAAAAGCTTCATCAGCAAAATTGTATTACAAAAATAGAAAATAAAAGTAAAGTTTCAATTACAAACAATTTTTTTCAACAGTTTCTTTTCTTATATTTACCTGCAAAAAAAAAAAACACTAAAATGTTTCTTTTATTTTTTATTTTTTTTTTTGTATTTTTATTCAAACTGGCTTTAGTTGTTATTCATAAGGAAATAACAAAAATTAGTAGTGGCGAAAAAAAGTTGAGTTTGAATTTATAAATAACAAAAGACAACAGAGATATGAATGTATATTCGTAAAAATATATATTTTTTATATTAACAGTCAACAAAAACCTACTTGAATGCTTTAAAAAATAAACTTTTGACAAAATGTTGTTATTACCACCTGAAAAGCAATTACCACCTGTTCTAGTTCTGTTCTAGTTCTGTTCTGTTCTAGTTCTGTTCTAGTTCTGTTCTAGTTCTGTTCTAGTTCTGTTCTAGTTCTGTTCTAGTTCTGTTCTAGTTCTG
>NC_060950.1:69414104-69421274 GCF_022045245.1 Lucilia cuprina | reverse complement strand
ACTAGAACTGAACTAGAACTGAACTAGAACTGAACTAGAACTGAACTAGAACTGAACTAGAACTGAACTAGAACTGAACTAGAACTGAACATGAACTGAACTAGAACTAGAACTGAACTAGAACTGAACTTGAACTGAACTTGAACTGAACTTGAACTGAACTTGAACTGAACTAGAACTGAACTAGAACTGAACTAGAACTAGAACTGAACTAGAACTGAACTTGAACTAAACTTGAACTGAACTTGAACTGAACTTGAACTAGAACTGAACTAGAACTGAACTAGAACTGAACTAGAACTGAACTAGAACTGAACTAGAACTGAACTAGAACTGAACTAGAACTGAACTAGAACTGAACTAGAACTGAACTAGAACTGAACTAGAACTGAACTAGAACTGAACTAGAACTGAACTAGAACTGAACTAGAACTGAACTAGAACTGAACTAGAACTGAACTAGAACTGAACTAGAACTGAACTAGAACTGAAATAGAACTGAACTTGAACTGAACTTGAACTGAACTTGAACTGAACTTGAACTGAACTAGAACTGAACTAGAACTGAACTGGAACTGAACTAGAACTAAACTAGAACTGAACTAGAACTGAACTAGAACTGAACTAGAACTGAACTAGAACTGAACTAGAACTGAACTAGAACTGAACTAGAACTGAACTAGAACTGAACTAGAACTGAACTAGAACTGAACTAGAACTGAACTAGAACTGAACTAGAACTGAACTAGAACTGAACTAGAACTAGAACTGAACTAGAACTGAACTAGAACAGAACTAGAACTGAACTAGAACTGAACTAGAACTGAACTAGAACTGAACTAGAACTGAACTAGAACTGAACTAGAACTGAACTAGAACTGAACTAGAACTGAACTAGAACTGAACTAGCACTGAACTAGCACTGAACTAGAACTGAACTAGAACTGAACTGAACTAAAACTGAACTATAGTTCTATAGTTTCAAATGTTGCTTTATTCATATTCCATTTAATTCAAAATTCTCACAAATTTTAAATTATTAGCCTTAGTTTAATATCATAACTTCCTTTTATTAATTTTTAACCGGTCGTTTACATTTCCGGGAAAATTTAAGCAAACAAACAATCAGAATTTGAAAGAAAACTTAGGTTCCATTGGTTAAATGGCAGCTAACGAAAGAAAAAAAGGAAAAATCGCAATTACAAAACAAAATTAAAGTAAATATTTATTAAATTCCTTAGAGTAAGATCTACAAAGCAAATGTCTGCAGCAAATGTTTGTCAATAACAATTCTAAATCATAACTAACATTTTATTTGAGCCTACATTAGGACAAACTCCTAAATTGACAATAAAAATGCAACTGTGAGTGAGTTAGTTGAGGTGGATGAGTGATTATTGTAACAATTTGTAGAGGAAATAACAGGCCAGAACAGGGCCAACAATCCACATAGTTGGCTTAAAGCCAAAACCTCTTTTTACATTCATACCAAACATTTCAATTGTAATTTTATTTGGTGCGAGTTTTTTCTGTTATAAAATATAGAGAGAAAAAAGGTAAACTGAAAAGTAAGTATGTCTTGGGGAATTATAACAATTGCTGGGTAAATTTCCGTTGGCAGCAACATCAACAACAACATCATAGGTTTCATACGCTTCCAAAGCATTTGTAGTCATCACATCAAGGATGGAACAGCAAAGGGAACACATCGTAACATACAAGATTTCATATGTCGTACACTAATTTAATACAATTCATGGTGTCTGCTGCCTGCCTGCCTGTCCGCCTGGCTTGATGTGACAGCAATAATTTAACAAATAAATAAACGGAAATGAATTCAATCAGTGTTATGGCAGGCACTAGGTTGGCCTCTTACCAAAAATAATGTAAACGGTAAAAAATACATATACATCGAGAGATAGGGGCAAGAGTAAGTAATAACAACGTCTACTGCAACGGAATGGGGGGAAAAAACATACATACATGTATGTATATTTACAAAGCAGCCTTCAAGTTTTATGAGTGTTATTTATTGTAATTATAACACTCATACGTCATGTAACATTTTTATATATTTCTTCAAAAATTTATAATTTTATTAATATTTCTAAAGATTTAATTTTATCTCTAAATCATATCATTTGTAATAAATCTAATTACTGTTATAACAATTTATGTCGTCATTTATAAAATATTTTAAAATTCACAACAAAAAGAAAAACTTTTTGTTAAATTTCATTTCGTTATTTTTGTTTTAATCTTCAGTATTTAACTCAGTAAACACACTTCACAAACTATTTAGCTAAATGACCTTTTGCCAACAACACTTTTGTAGATATTTCTTTATGACTTTTAAAAACTTTCTGCTGAAAAGTTTAAAGTTTAAAGATTCTAGTTTTCTTAAGTAGATAAAACTGTAATAAAATATTTATATAATGATGATAAGTTGAATGATTATTTATTGGGAAAATTATATTTTATTTAAAGAAAATCACTTTTTTTTAAATTTGAAATGATTGAATTGAGAAAATTTAATAATTTAAATAGAATAAATAATAAAATAATAGGAAAAGTTTTTAAATGATTTATGAATTTAAAGAATGTGATTAAATGATAATAATTTTACAAACATTTTGAACTTAGAAAGTTTGCAGTAAAAAAAAATGCAAGTTAGAAAAGAAATAGAACAGAACTAAAGAACAATTAAATCAGAACTAGAACTAGAATTGGAACAGGAAACAAATGAAAAAGAATTAGAACAGAACTAGGACAGAACTAGAACAGAACTAGAACAGAACTAGAACAGAACTAGAAGAGAACTAGAACAGAACTAGAACAGAACTAGAACAGAACTAGAACGGAACTAGAACAGAACTAGAACAGAACTAGAACAGAACTAGAACAGAACTAGAACAGAACTAGAACAGAACTAGAACAGAACTAGAACAGAACTAGAACAGAACTAGAACAGAACTAGAACAGAACTAGAACAGAACTAGAACAGAACTAGAACAGAACTAGAACAGAACTAGAACTAGAACAGAACTAGAACAGAACTAAAACAGAACTTGAACAGAACTAGACCGGAAGTAGAACTAGAACAGAACTAAAACATGACTTTTTCACAAAAAGCCACATTGTCACTAGAATTAAATTTTTCACCAAGTGAAAGTGAAATTTTAATTTTTAACAAAAAGTAAGTTCTTCAGCAAAAGGACAAGTCGTCTCTTCACTTAATTCACAATTCCCACAAATGTTGGAAAATTTAAATTGTAATATCTTTTTAAAATTTTCATCAAAAATAGTTTATTTAAATTAGTCCATTGCATAAACTTTATAAACCAAAGATAAACTCCCGCTTAAGCAGCATAAATAAATATTGCTTTTGTCTTAAGCATAATATTCAATCAAAGATTGTTATGATATTAATCTTAAAACAAAATGTTTTGCTACACATAACTAAGCACATATAATCGTTGTATGATATGTAAAGTGAGGTCTGATGTGGAAAATAGACTAACTCCAATAAAGGAGAAACTCTATGAAATATACAACAAAAATTATCCAAGAAATTCTTTAAAATTTAATGTCAAAAAATAATTTCAAAGTTTTTTTTTAATTTTTTCAGACTTAACCAATTTGCCTTATATGTATACATATTGAGAAAGTACATATGACTGGATATTAAATACAATAATTACAACAAAACATACATACAATAAACTTCATTAACATAATTCACAAATTGTTTGTAATTGCAATTCAAATCAATCAAATGTAATTAAATATTAACTGAATTGAACAACATGAAGTTGTTGTTGTTCTTGTTGCTGGGTAAATGAACGCAAATACACACAAACTCTTTATGCGTGTGTGTGTATATATACGTATGAAAATATACACACTTACATATCTACAGACACAATCTTATAAATGTGATTATAAACATTGATTGTTATGTTAAAATCACACAGTTAAACATACATGTATGTGTATGTTAAGTTCCAGCAATCTGTGTGTAAATGTATAAGGATTTCTCTTTGTTTATTTTATACTCCTGCGGGTGTTTAATTGTTGAAGCAGCAAAATTTGTTAACGATATTGTTTTGTGGAAATTTAAATTAAGTTGGAATATGTTATAATATCTCCAGTAAATTGTCAAATATTTTATGATTTACTCAAAACAGTTACATTTAACAATAACATGAGTTTTATTATTAATTTCTAATTTTATAATAAATATGTTGGGAAATTTAAGAGTAAATATTTATTTATTTAACTTAAAGAAGTTATTTTGCCATTAAAAAGAGTTTTATATTTTAATGTTTTTATATTAAAATTTAATTTAATAACTACCTAAACTTTCATATATACATATTTATATTCAAATTTTCTGTGACCTTCACCTTTAATAAAATTCATTGGAGCGTATGATTATTTTTTACTTATAAATATTTATTATACGCCATGATAAACATAATTAATTTCGTAGTGAATCGTGATCTAGTTGTATTAGTTTGCAAATATTTAATTTGTAAAAGAAATTGAACTCAATCAAGACCGTATTATTGTTAAGAATAGGTTGGTGTATAGCCAACGTTCTAGACTAATTTCTAGTCTGATCCATAGTAATGTCTATAGTCGTATATATTAGTCAATACGAAGACTAGCATATAGCTAAAATTAGAGACTGTTCAATAGTACAGTTTAGTCTATAGTAAAGTCTATAGACTCATCAATAGTCAAGACTAAAGCCTAATATATTAAATTCAATAAATTTATCTACAGTCATGATCATATACTATATACAGATCTATAGTCAAAATCAAGATCTTTAGTTGATAGATTTGACTATTACAGGCTGGTCTATTGCAGACTAATGTAAATTGAGATAGACCGCTCTATAGACTCCTTTAGATTAAATACTACAGATATAGACTGAGCTATTATCGATACTAAAAATTGATCTTTTGTCTAGACTGATCTATATTCAGGACTATAGACGCATCTATAGACAATACTATAGATACTATATAAGACTTTAGTCCGATCTATATTCAAGACTATACACATATCTCTATTCACTGATCTATAGTTAAGACTATAGTATAATCAATAGTCAGGACTATCAACTATCAAGACAATAGATTGATCTTAGATCACTGATCTACAGTCCGCAATATCGACCATCTGTAGACCGATTTCTAGACCGCTGATTGTCAAGATTATTGTCTAATCAACAGTCAGGACTATCGACTATATATCGACTTAATAACCTACGGTCAGGACTATGAACAGATCTGTAACCAAGACTATACACTGATTTAAAGCTATAAATACTATACACTTATTGACAGCTATAAATATAGACTGATCTATATTCTAGTCCACAGACATGTCTACAGTAAAGACCGTAGACTATAAACAGATCTACAATTAAGTCCATAAACGAGACTAAAAACTGATCTATATTTAGGACTATAGACTGATGTATAGATATATCTATAGACTGATCTATTGTTGAGACTTTAGGGATTTCAAACTATAACCAAGGCTGGAAACAGTTTTCTAATAAACTCTTTTTAAAAATTGCTATAGCCTAGTTTATTTGGTAATACTAAGTGAACCGATAGCCATATGTTCAAAATTCTCGATTTTTAAAGTTCCTTAATTCAGTCTCAATAACTATTTTGTTAAAAAAAATCAAAGCATAAATTAGCACTACAACATTTTAATGAAATTTTCAGATTCTATTAATTACTGAAGAGTCATTAATCCAAACATGCTTCTGTTACAAAAACTAATCCCTTATTTTAATAAAAAACACAGTTAGAAAAAATTTAAAACATTTTATATTTTATTACAAAATTTTTATTTTAATTTCAAATATCCTTGTGTATCCTTTGCATACTCCGCTGCTCTACTTAAAGATGTTACAACTTCCGCTGTTTTATACAAACTGTGTCACTATTGGCAATTGTTGTCATTTTATACCGAATATTTTCCAGCCAATGAACGGAAAAAAATATTGCTTCATCTTGTTATGGTAGTGGTGAGCATGTCTTGGTATAAGTGAGTAAATTCTATAAAGCTTTGTTTAAAAGCAATAAGTTTTTTGTGTAGTCTCTTTCAATAGCAAAGCTTTTTAACGAAAAGTGTTTTATAGAGAAAAAGCTTTAATAGTGGGAAATTTTTAGAAATTTTGAATTTTATTGAAAACCGTTAAAATTTGTTTTAAAATTGGCAGAAAAAAATGATATTAAATTTTCATAAGTATATAGACTCTTATTAACATTAACAGTGTTATATTCTAGAAAGAAGTAGTTGTGGTACCTTCTACACTTCCTGTAGATTTCTACTTAAGTAATTATTTTTCTGATTGCGATTTCCTAAGTGTGTAACCACCAACTAGATCTATATACCTAGTCTCTAAAACTTACTTTATTAATTGTTAGTCATGTTTGCGCATTGTATTTTACAACCTTTTTTTAACAACCTTTATTTTTAAATCATCATCTTATATAGAACGCTTGCCTCCTAACATAACTACTACAACGAAAAATGCTACACTCTATATCACCACTCAAGTAGTCGTCGTCGTTAACATACAAAGGATAATTGGGTGGTTTTTGTGAGCAACAACAATAAGAAAAACTTAAAAATCAGTAGAAAAATAAAAAAACCATGGAAAAAAATATAAAAAGGTTAAAGTAGCCAAATAATTTTAATTTAATAAGAATTTTTTCTAAAGATTTTTTTCTAGCGTTTTCCATGTGAATACTTAAATTAAATGGGGAAAGAATTTTTCTGGATTTGAAATATTTTCTCAAGTGGGTGGCAATAGAGAAAAAATAAAGTTACTTTTGATACCATAATATGTCTGTGTTGCTGTGAGTTAGAAAATCTGACAAAAACTTTGCTTCAATTGGTTTTACGTTTTGAGTTTTGTGAAAGGAAAATTATTTGAATTTCTCTTTGCAACATTTGGACATATTTAAGCCACTTTATAGTTTACTTTTTAACTGACATTTGAGAAAAAGGAAGAAACAATTTGCAAAGATATTTCTGAGTAGATAGATAGATAGATAGATAGATAGATAGATAGATAGATAGATAGATAGATAGATAGATAGATAGATAGATAGATAGATAGATAGATAGATAGATAGA
>NC_060950.1:69400155-69414004 GCF_022045245.1 Lucilia cuprina | reverse complement strand
TAGACTAGACTATAGACTAGACTATAGACTAGACTATAGACTAGACTATAGACTAGACTATAGACTAGACTATAGACTAGACTGTAGACTAGATTATAGACTAGACTACAGACTAGAATTTAAATTAGAGTGGACTAAAACAATTATGCATTTTCTTTAAATTGCTCCTAAATTTTTTTCGTATTGGTTATTAACAACAGTATTGTTAAGGCTAATAATTAATTAGTACTATTTAAAACTTTGGTTTAAATATATTAAAAAACTTTCCATCAATCTAAAATCGATATGTTTTCGTTTGATTTTGAAAAATGACTGAAAAATATGAAACTCTTCACAAGCTAAACTAACGTACATAAAAATGACATAAATTATCCACTAACGTTGGGTTTAGATGACAAACAATAACAACAATAACAAACCAAACAGCAAAAATCCAATGTAAACGATTAAAGTTTACAGTAAACATATGCTGACTTTTCATATTACAGAGAAGGATGCTTCCGCACACACACACATCTAAAAAGAAATCTTAAAAAAAACACAGGAAACACTAAGACGTTTGTACTGCTGCTAACACTCACATCTCAAGTTCTTTCTAAAGCAGAAACTAAAGGGCGCCATTTTATTTATATTGTTTTCCTACGATTTTTCTTAAGTTTTCTTGTTCCTTTGTACACACATGTGTTTTTTTCTTGCTCTGAGCAGACATGTTTGATATCATCACAAATGCATCAAATTCTTTATGCAAGTTTGTGCATGTATTTTATTCTCTTGTATGATATGTATGCAAATGGAAAAAATATGTGTGTCTTTCTTTATTTCTCGAAAGCAAAACAATGATTTCCCCAAAGTTGTGTTCAAAGTTTTTTCCAACATATACACACACACGCATATGTACACACTCGTTCATATAGCGATATTAACCACAAGACAAATGGCAAAAAGTCTGCTGAAGCCAACAAACGTTAGAGTTGCAATTATAGCCGCACAAAGTGGCTTCGTCTAGTGTTTAAGGCATGATAACGTCAACTTCTTTTGTGTGTGAAGGTGTTCAAGTGTTTTTTTTTAACAAAAGCCTTGCAGTTTTCACTAAAGATATAAAGTCCCAATTTTTAAGCAATTCCTTCATATAGCCTAGAGAAAAAGGAATTGGTTACAAAGTACGATCAATAGTGATTTAAACTATCCTAGGTAATCTACAGATTACCGACTTTTGGTTGAGGGGCACAATACATGTAAGTTTTTTTTAACAACTTTTCAACAAAACATACAGCAACATCAATAAGATCAAATTGAAATTATTTCGATAAAAGTTTTCAGAATTACAGGGTTGTGCCTTTCTGGGAATGCATATAAATCTTTTTGAAAGATGTAAATATTTTTGTGTTAAATTCACTTGAAAAATTATTCAAAGTTTTAATAGGAAATCAGTAAAATCAAAATAAATGATATGTACAATGCTCGATGTTACGGTGGGGGAATAAACCTGTAAGCACTAAACTTTTACAAGTGGAAGATCAATCATTTACATGAAAACTTCAGAAAAATTTCTATAAAACAACAAAACTGATTTGATTTTAATTCAAATTAAGAGAATTTAAGCAAATAAATAAAAGCAATTTTTTGTATACGAAATAATTTTTAAAATTATTAATTTTAAAACGATTTGTAAAAATGTATTTCTTCATATTTTAAATAAAAATAATATATATAGAAGTACATACAATTTTAAGCCTTAAATTTAACTCCAAAAAAATTATAAGTAAACTAGCAGACAAATAGTCGTTTGCAGCTACTTCCTGTAGCCACAGATGTTAATAAATCACTGCAAAACAAGCTATTTTTGATTTTGGTTTACATTTCAAATCATTTTTTTCCTTATACAACTTTACCTGGTAAAAGTAAATACATATACCTATAAATATATTTTCCTTATTCTTATATGATTTTCCACATAAAAGCAAAAAAATATGCTAAGAATTTCAACAATCTCGCATACACACAAAATATTGGTAAAAAAGGATCAAAACTAATACCCTCTCTTCCTTCATAACTACAAGAGAAAAAGAAAAGCACTATTCATCATATATGCAATTTTTATTTTATTTATTTTTTCTAAAATCCCACACACACAAATACTACTACATACTACTACATATGTATGTATGTATAACTCGAAAATCTAGATACAGAAAAGCAAAATTTAAAAGGTACAAAATGTAGATTTTTTTTTGTACCTTAACGCGGAAAGCACTATAGACGAGACTATCAACTAGACCATAGAATATGTTATAGATAAGATTATTGACTATACTACAGACTAGACTATAGACTAGACTATAGACTAGACTATAGACTAGACTATAGACTAGACTATAGACTAGACTATAGACTAGACTATAGACTAGACTATAGACTAGACTATAGACTAGACTATAGACTAGACTATAGACTAGACTATAGACTAGACTATAGACTAGACTATAGACTAGACTATAGACTAGACTATAGACTAGACTATAGACTAGACTAGTCTATAGACTAGACTATAGTTTAGACCATAGACTAGACTATAGACTAGATTATAAACTACACTATAAACTAGACTTTAGAGTAGGCTATTGACTATACTATAGACTAGACTATAAACTAGACTTAGAAGTTTTTTAAAGTACGAAATGGTTCCATTGAGGCCCGAAGTATCCAACATCTTTGCGTGCCGTGCTTCCAATATGTGGCAGTAGTTGCATGTGGTATTTTTGTTTATTTATGTATTTGTTGTTGCAAAAAACCCAACGTATTTGTCATTCCTTATTTAGAGTTGGTAAATACTTGAGAATTTTTTTCTCTCCTTAAATCTTAAAAATTTTCCTTATTTTTTACACAAAGTGTTCATGTGTTGGTGGTGTAGAAATCTATTGTTGTAGTGAATTTTTGGCGCCATAGAAAATTGGCGTCTCAGGATATTTTTCTAACTGTTTGGTATTGTTGTTATTGTAACAATACTTTTGTCACGGTAAATGTTAAGGTAAATGTTTAAAAGTGTGTGTGTGTGTGTGTCTGTATGTATTGTAGGTGTTTTTAGTGTGTTTGTTTGTCTGTGCATTTAAGATGGTATTTAAACGTTAAATGTTGATTTAATGGTTGAGTTTTAAGAACAAGAACAAATTTTAAGTAGCTAGTGACTGACTGACTGACTGACTGATAACTAACAGAATTGAGTGTGTATTCTAAAGTAAAAATAGTTGGCATAGTGTAAAATTACCACAAAATATGTTTAATATTTGCCACTATGACATTTAGTGGCTGTTACAGTGTTAGCAAGCGCTCATACACACACATACACAAACGAATTCAAGGTAAATATAATAAATTAGATGCAAATTATCGTTATTATTATGCTAATTAAAGCGTTTTTTAATTTGTTTGCCGTTTAGCATTTATAGTGCTTGATTCGAAATTATAATAAAGTTGGGAGAAAAATAATAGTGTCAAGGAGAAATGATGTTTATTGTTAATCATAAATTTATTTTAAATTTATATATAAATTTAAGATTTTTAGTAGGATTTTTAAATAAAGTATGGAATTTGAGTGCAAATTTGATTTAGATCATAATTGTAATATTATTAGTCAAACCCCTCTATTTAGGCATTAAACAATCGTCCTCTGGGCACTTTTCTATGGTTTACCCAGTACTGCAGACGGTCATATACTCTATGTACTAGATGCTCATCTACCAAATATACCACACGATCTACAAGACAAGATAGTCTTATCTATATGCTAGACGATAATCAACTCAAAATATTAGACGATCGACTATTCTATATACTGGACTATCACTTCCTTTTTTAAGATAATCGTCGTATACTAAATGAACGTCTACTATAAATATTCTATACACAATAAGATATTCTACTCTGTATACTAGACTATCGTTAACTATATATATTAGACGATCAACTACTTTTTATTATTTTTATTAGATGATCAACAACTCTATAAATTAACCGATAATCTACTTTCAGTATTAGATGATCGTCTACTCTATTTACTAGACGATAAAAACTTCATATACAAATCGATCAACTACTTTTTATACTAGATGATCATCAGTACTTTTAGTACTAGATGATCATCAGTACTTTTAGTACTAGATGATCATCAGTACTTTTAGTACTAGATGATCATCAGTACTTTTAGTACTAGATGATCATCTACTCTTTGTACTAGACGACTACTACTTCATATATTAGGCTATCATCTAGTTTCTATTTTAGACGATCGCCTACTCTATAAACTAAGCGACTTTATATACTAGATGATCGTCTACTCCATACACTGCACAATTGTCTAAAATATATACAATCTACTTTACTCACTACATTATTGTTTACTCTTGAGAGCATTTACTCTATAAACTAGACGATCGTTTGCTTTAAGAACAAACTAAATAGTTTCCTGTTTAAAGGCAGAAGCAACAACAACTGCATATTATTATCATTACATATAATTATTTAACTTATTTTCCATTTATATTTCAAAAATAAATGAATGAGTGTAGTTTTCTTTTAGTCTGCAAAATTGAGTCAATTAAAATGCAATGCTAAGCATTTTTTGGTATTTTTCCCTTTTTATAATTCTTGGTCTTACTTATGCTTCATGGTACATAATGCTGCATGCAGCAAGTTACAACTAAAACGAAAAAAAAAAACTATGAATACCATGGTGTTTGCCGTGTGTGGTTAGAAATTTAATTGCATCTTTTCTGATGCCAGTTTTGTGATAACAACTACTACAGCTGGAGCTGAAAAAAAAAGAACAAAAGTGGCAACAACAAAAAAATTGTTTTCAAAGAAAATATGAAGAAAACAAATACAAAAGCGCTTAAAGAAATTTATGTCTAGGGATTGGATTGTTTTATTTCCTTTTCTTTTTTGTATATTTTTTCTTCTCTACAGCTCCTTACAGATATTTAATGAGTGTGATGATTGTAGTTTCCTTATATATGTATATTCTTTTTTATGTATGTGTGTAGTTTATGTTATGTTGGTGTTAGTTTATTATAGTTTTCTTATGCTTGGCATTTAACCAGGGCAACAATAGAGAGAAAGATGGACAAGATTAGAATTTTATGGTGTAAAAATACATATAATTATGGCGAAATTTTAATTATGAGACAATGACTTGTGCTACAGCTGTTTGTATAATAAAGAAATAAAATACAATGCCGGAAATGTAAAGGGTAATAAAAGAATATAAAAAAAATGTTATTTTTATGCAACGCATTTTACTTATAAAATAAAATAATTTTGTTATATAATTTTTGCGTTCTTATTTTTTTTCTTCACAAAATACTTGTATAATTTTTCAAATTACTCTAAACTAATGGCTGAACTTTATTTATTTAACTTTTTTATTTTAGACATATTTTTTCATTTTAGGATTTTACCATGAAGCAGTGCAGCTGTATGGCATTAAATAACAATGAGTAAAGAGGAAAAAAAAAACTACAATTTTTTAAAATCAACCCATTTTTGTGTAGCCAAAAAATACCCAAGTCACGTGTTTTTTCTATTAGACTTTATTTTTGCTTTTTCTAGTTTAGTCAATTTTTTTGTCATTTAAAAATAACAATAAAATAATGACTAAAATTGTTTTACTAAGTACAACGTACAAACAAAGCCCTGAAAGCAGAGGCAGCAGCAAATGCAACATCGTCATGAGCATCAACAGCAACTTAATGTTGGTGATGAATGCACATGTCAATTATTTTCAATGTTTGTATTTATTTAATTTGTTGTTGTTGATGATGTCGATGTCGTTGTTGTTTTTAGGATAAACTAAAGCAGTTTTTGATTTCAAAAAAAGGTTACAGTGAGTTGTGGAGGAAAAGAATTCCAGAATATAAATAACTCACGATCGTCTGCATTAGATAACTATGTTCCTTTTTAGAACATAGAGGATCGTTGATCTTTGAGATGATAATTTTTCTAGATATTTGATTATCTCTTTTTTAGACATAATACTATCATTTTTCTAAACAATAGACCAACATTTGCATAATATACTTGACGATCCATTACCATAGACATTGATCTTTTAGATCTAAATGATTGCCTACTCTAGATAATAATATAAACATCCTTTGCTCAAAACTTTAGATGATCATCTAGTAGTCACTAGACACTAGAATATATACACTAGTCGATCATCTATTTTATACACTGGACGATCGCCTACTTTGTATACTAGACAATCATCTACTTTATACACTGGACGATCGCGTACTTTATAAACTAGACGACTATCTACTCTGTATGATAGAGGATCCTTTATTATATATGCTATACAATCGTCTACTCTTTATATAAGACGATTTTCTATTCTGTATACTTGAATATCATATACTCTATATACTAGGCGATCGTTTACTATCTATACTATTCTATATACTAAACGATCATCTAGTCTTTTATATTGTGTGATATTTTACTCTACTAGAGGATCGGCTTCTATATGTACTATACGATTGTCTACTCTATATAATAACCAATTATCTATTCTTTTTACTAGACTATCACCAACTCTATGTACTAGATGATCATCTTCTCTTATACTTTACGATCGGTTACTCTTTATACTACACAATCGTCTACTCTTTATACTGGATGTTCTTCTCTTCAACTCTATAGACTCTATTCTATACTCTATATACTATACAATCATCCACTCTAAAAACTGGGCGATCGCTTTCTCTTTGTATTATATGATAGTCTTCTCTTATACTATACGATCGGCTACTCTTTATACTACACAATTGTATACTCCTTATACTGGATGTTTGTCTTCTCTTCAACTCTATAGAACCTATTATATACTATATATACTACACGATCGTCCACACCAAAAACTGGGCGATCGCTTAATCTTTATTTTATATGATAGTTTTCTCTACTAGAAGATCGGCTACTATGTATACTAGGCGGTTTTCTACTCTATGTAATAGTCATTCTGTTTACTAGACTATACTATACTAGATGATCGTACTCTTTATAGTAGACGATTTTCTACTATTTATAATATATGATCGCCAACTCTTTCTACTTGATATTTGTAAACAGCGCATGATTATCTACACGAGATTTGTTTTTTTCTATAAACAAGACGATTGTCAACATAATATGCAAAGCTATCGTCTCGATCATTTTATAGAATGATCATTTACTGTAAACACTCGACGATTTTGTTATTCAGATAGTGAAAATAATGATGATAACCTATTCTAGACCATAGAGAATCGTCTTTTCTAGACACAAGACAAACTTTAACATTAGTTGACTGTATATTCTAGATACTAAAAAATCGTTTATTCTAGATGGTCATGTAAATCATCTTTATATATAGTGGACAATCGTCTACTCTTGTCGATTGTTTACTCTAAACACCAGCTGATCGTTTACTGTAAACATTCTATCAACAAAACGATCCGAACGACAGTAAAGGATCACCTGTTATACACATTATATATCTACTTTGGAGACTATAAACAGTACGATCTATACATGGTCTATTCGAAGCCCTAAACGATAGAATTTCTTTTTGATATTTTTGAATAAGAACCACTGTTTGGCGGTTTTGCTGATTATTTATAGGCTGAATGCATTTTTTCCATTTTATAAATTATTTTGACGTTAACTGTGCTCTCGTTGTAAAGACAACAACGATAACATTAGCTACAACAACACCAACAACTGCAACAACAACAACAACAACAACAACAACAATAATAATGACAATAACAATAGCAATACAATAGTTTTATGATGATTAACATTAGTGAAATTTCAACTAAAATGTTTGAGCTCTAAATATCTATTTAAGTTTGTTAGGATATTTCTATGTGTGTATGTCTATGTATGTGTGTGTATTTGCATTTGTATGTGGTTTGTTTAATACATATAGAGTAGGCATACGACAATATAAACAGCAATAGATTGCTATATGTTGGTTGGTTTGTTAGGTTTAGTAACTGGGTTGGCTGTTTGGTTGGTTGTTCGGCTGGTTTGACATATTTGAGTTTATTTGGCTTAATTTAAGATTTTCAAATTGCCATTAGTGAAATTAGAAAAAAAAAACAATGCAAATAAACTAAAAATACAATATAGCCAACAAAAATAATGTAAATAATAAATAAAACTAAAATAGTGATTGTTATAATATTTAACATTAATTTATAAGGCAAAAAAAAAAAACTAACTGACAAAAATAAATTACATTAAAAATATTAGCAAGTATACGAGAGGGCCTATTGTTATAAATTAGTTAATAAGTTTTAGGGCAAATTTTGAAAAATATGTTGTAATAGAAAGTTTAAACTAAAATAAAACATGACATAATAATATTTCATGTAATGTTTAAAGTAATTGAATTAAAAAAACTCTTTTTTTCATTTGCTAAACGTTAAAGACCTTGTAACGTATGATTAACATTAATTGCTTAAGTTACTTAACAAACATACGCATTGTCTGTTCAAGCATTGTCTGTTCAAGCAGGCATGTTATGATACAAATTATTTGTTTACTTTTAGGAAAATTAATTTAAATATTAACAACATTACAAGAGGGAATTTTGTTGTTAATATTGATTAATTTATTATTTGATAAATTTAACAATAATTTATTTTGAAACTATAAAATAGAATGCTAAAATATACTTGTATGCTAAAAGACATGTAAGGTTTTGTATGTAAACTGCTTAAGAAATTGTCTCCTTATGTTGATGTTTAACTTAATATGTAAGAAAGTTTCATACTGACAGCATAATGAGGTATTGAAATACAAATGATAATTTAAAGATGTACAACTACAAGTGGAAATAACTTATAAAGACAACATACTCACACACATACATATACTAAGACAGGCAGGCATAAACACAAGTCTTGTATAGAGAAATGTTAAATGTAATTTGTATTTTGGTAGTTGCCATCAGATTAGATTCTTGTCATGATGCTTTAGATTGCCATGAAATTAAATTAAACTTTGTTGATGTTGCTTTATGCAGCAATAGCTTTTTGCTATTTACTACTAATACACATACACACAATTGCACTTACACACATACTCGAACATTTTAAATTATATATATCCTTCATCTTAAAAGTATACAAATGCAATCATTATCAACGTCATTATTCTCATTCTCATCATCATTTCTAATTCTAAGGATAATATAACCCTGATTTGTTCATCTCTATATACATTCAATGCTAATCTTATTTTAAAAAAAACCTTTAGATTCATCCGGACAAACAATACGTTTGGTAAATGTTGCCTTTATACTCAAAAACATCAAATATGCAGAGGCATTCAAGCAGGCACCATGACTAGCAACATTGATGCATTTGTTTGTATCGAATGAATGAATGACTGACTGGCTGACTGAATACGTCAAGGTGAATTATAATACCGAATTGAAAATGTGTGTTTTTTTCTTCATCAACTTCAACTTTAAATTTTATTACATGTTCATAATTTAATTACATTTGAGAAATGAGAAATGTTGAAATGTTGCTGTTTACAAAATTTCAAAATAAATAATTTCAAATTTTCTTGTATTTTAATGGAAGATGCTGGAGTAATGTTTGTTAAAAGTAAGAAAATATTTGTATCTAAAGAAGTTTTATAGTAAATATTAGAAATGACAGGTTTGTGTTTTAAGTAAATAAATAGAGACATAACTAAAGAATCTAGTTAAAATGAGGATATTTATAACAACTTATAAATATGTATATATATAGGCAATAGTTGAGACAACAACAACATATTAAGGGTCTTGAGAAACTCAATAGGTTTAGCACTACGGACACATGTATGCCAAATTGGATAAAAGGATTCAGATAAACAATGAGAATATGAAAAATACTATAAAAATTGAAAGACATTAATAGACTTTTTTTCAAATTAAGAGCAAAATGTCTTGAAAATAATGTTACTTCAGACAGAATCTTAAATAGCTCTTGGGATTAAGAAATTATAAAGAACTATAAACGAGTTTATAAAATTAGTGTTCAATACCCTACTGATAGTTCCTCTAGGCTGTGAAGTAGCTCAAAAATTGAGTTCATTTATATTATAGCTTATTGCTTCAATCTCCAAAGCGATTTTTTCCACAGAAAGACCTCGTATATCTTTACTACGAAAGTCATATTGGCGGATGCTACGAAAAATTTAAAAAATATACATATTTGAAAAAAACAAATATTCCTTCCATAACCTCAGAAATTTGCCGGTAATTTTTATTCTATTTAGGCTCTTCCTATAAAAAATTGAACACGCAAAAAAATATAATAAACATACTGCACAGTAAAACAGAACGTATACTTTATTATTAATTAAAAGAACATAGTACTCATACGCATCCAGCATTGTTTTGATTTAATATTAATACAAGAACAACAACAACAGGGCTTATGTACATACAGATATGCAGCTGTAAAAGTAAACATAACTAATACTCTCCAACAAACACAAAAAGCTGGTAGAGAGAAGAGAGTTCTAATTCCTGCAAAATGTAAATAAATCCAAAGAGAAGAGAGCTTAACTGGTTAAACAAAATGTTAAATTTACAATTTCTTTTAATTTAAGAGAAACAACAATGTTAATGTTAAAACGAAGTAACATTTTTATGAGGGGATTTTTTTTCGAATTCAATTTGTTGTTTTAATTTTTTTGTTAGTTTCCTTTTTGCAAAAATAAAAACTAGAGCAGCAATTTAAGTAAAAAAGTATTGTATTAATTAAGATAACACGTATGATAGTTTTGTCTTACTTTTTCGGGGGGAGCTTTCTATTCTTTCTTCCTTCACAAAGTTTCAATTAATTCTATTGATGTAATAAAGTTTAAAGTTTTATTTACAAAAACTTGCATAAGAAACTGGAAGCGAAAATAGAAATAAATAAAAACTATTTCTTTAAAAAAATATAATTTTCAAGTATGTTAGAGATTCTATTTAGGTTTCGTTGAATGACAACATGAAATCAAAAACATACAAACAAATAACGACAAAAAGTGCAACTGAAAAATTGTGTTAAAATGAAATTGGTAGCATTTACAAGAGCTTTTACATAAATCAAAAGAAGGAAGCAGGCAGTTGAGAAACACAAATAAAGAAACAAATAAAAGGAAGCTAAGTTACATATGAGAATAAAGTGCAAATTTTATAAAATTTATTTGATTATGTTGATGCTGTTTGTTTGTTGAATGTGTTGCAAAACTTTCTTTTCATATTTAAGTGTCAAATATATATTGACAATTATCGTTTTAGTAAAAAAATTATATTGCTTATTTTTTAATATTATATATTACTCAGCATTTTATTTTAAAGTTTGTCAATTAGTTTTGAAGTTTGAAAAATAAATAAAAAAGTATAAAAAATTACCAATAATTAGAAAAATTGCATTAAACAAAAACATGTTCTATAAACTCAAGGAAAAATGTTGATCATTTTCAAGTAATTTAAACTTAAATTAAAATTGAAGTAGTTAGGAATAAAGCAAGATAAACATATAGATAGATAGATAGATAGATAGGTAGATAGATAGATAGATAGATAGATAGATAGATAGATAGATAGATAGATAGATAGATGGATAGATAGATAGATAGATAGATAGATAGATAGATAGATAGATAGATAGATAGATAGATAGATAGATATATAGACAGACAGACAGACAGACAGACAGACAGACAAACAGACAGACAGACAGATAGATAGATAGATAGATAGATAGATAGATAGATAGATAGATAGATAGATATGGTTAGTTAGTTCTGAAAAATTTTAAATTTTCTAAAAAATTCTAAATTTTCTAAAAAATTCTAAATTTTCTAAAAAATTTTAAATTTTCTAAAGCATTTCAAAATTGTTACAAAAAAATTAGTACACAATTAAAAATTTAGTAAAAAATTAAACATTTTCGGACAAGTTTTACATTTTCTAGAAAATTTTAAATTTTCTTAAGTACAAAATTTTTTCTTAGTACAAAATTAAAAATTTTATAAAAAATTTTACATATTCTAAAAAATCTTAAATTTTTCACAAATTAAATTTTCAGAAAATTTTTAATTTTCTTAAAAATTTTAAAATTTCTAAAAAAATTTAAATTTTCTAAAAAATTTTAAATATTTAAAAAAATTTTAAAATTATTACAAAAATAAAAATTTAGTACAAAATTACAAAATTTTGCAAAAATTGCAAATTAGATCAAAATTATAAATTTTATATTAAATTTTTAAATATTTTACAAAATATTTTTATACAACATTTTCTAAAATTTTTCTTTGAGTGTTTCAAACAGCATGTGATAGTTTACAAAACATTGCAGTTGTTGTAAAAAAAATGTGAAAGAAAAACTTTGAAAAACTGCCAACCAACCAATAAATGCAAAAGCAACAAAAGTCATATTTATCCAGCTAAAAGTTTAGCTTCGTTAGTGTCCACAACAAGAATGTGACCAGAATAATGACTTTAGAAAATAAAACCAACAATATCCTTCACAACACAGAAGCAAGCAGACTTAGACCCCTTTAACGTCTGTGTTTTTTTTTCTAAAAATATTGTTTTAGAAAATTTTCAATATTTTCTTATAAAAACTTAAAGGCAATAAAGAAAATATTGCAGTTAGTTTAAACCAAATATGTCTGCATATGTAAATATACCTACATGTATACTTAAATATGCAAGTAAGTTTATGTTTTTTGAAATCTTTCAAATTCCTTTTTTAAAATACTTCTTCGACTTACTTGTCGAATCCTCACGTTCTTTTGACTGCTGCCAGCCTGCGGTGAAGTTAAAGTATGTAATGTGTGCTAATTTTCATATTGAAAAGATAAAAAAGGGGGTAAAAACTCGTAAAAGAAATATTTTATTTGATTCATATTGAATTTGACCTGTTATAGAAGAATGCCTAATGGTGTTACAATGATAATATACTGACAGTTACGAGGGTGGCTTAGAAAAATGTAGAAGTTAAAACTAAAATCTTTCAAAGAGAAATAGCAGGACTTTTGTGTATAGTAACTTCAAATTGTTAAACAACAATATTGTAAATAGTTTTAATAAATAAAGCGTTACAATTTTTAGTTCAATATTCAACTATAAACATTGTTCAATAAAACAAAATGTTCTTCTTATAAATTTCATTTTAAATTTCCACATTTTCAGAGCCACTAATGTTTGCTAGAAATAAAATGAAGAAACCTAATTTAAATCATTCAGTAGCATTTTAAAATAGTTCTTATAAGTCAATAGTATCGAAAAAGAAAAAAAGAGTCAAACAAAACTTTTGTGCAATCAAATGAAATTACAAACATTTTGACCCGTTTTAAGCAATACTAATAGAAGGAACTCAAATCTACTTGCATCTACTTGGAAAAAGTTCTGCCAATTGAAGACTCGTATCAAATGTTTGTAACAAGTAGTCAAGCAAAGCGATTGCCATCAGTTTTATTTGTGTTTTTTTTTCCCTTGCTCAGTTCTTGATGCTGAGCGTGGTAAGTCTCTAAAGAAAATGGTAATTTTTTATAAGTAGTTGTTTTAAGATTTTGACAATAAGAATAAAACGAATATTGAAAGCTCTATAATTATCTAGCAATATAAGTATTAACAATTAGTCGGTAAAAGTAATGATCACATTTTTAAATTGTTCGAATTATTTATCTATTTCTATTTCTATTTCTATTTATTTATCTATCTATCTATCTATCTATCTATCTATCTATCTATCTATCTATCTATCTATCTATCTATCTATCTATCTATCTATCTATCTATCTATCTATC
>NC_060950.1:69395402-69400055 GCF_022045245.1 Lucilia cuprina | reverse complement strand
GTCTAGTCTATAGTCTAGTCTATAGTCTAGTCCATAGTCTAGTCTATAGTCTAGTCTATAGTATAGTCTATAGTCTAGTCTATAGTCTAGTCTATAGTCTAGTCTATAATCTAGTCTATAGACTATTTTATAGTCCAGTCTACAGTCGATGGTCTGGTCTATAGTCTAGAAAATGGTCCAGTCTAGTCAATAATGATATAACATTTTCATTATTTCCAATTCCTTCAATTCTTCTCAAATACTAAAACATCTTTTTTGCTCAATTTTATGATTTTATGACCATTTTCAAAATTGTTTTCGGTTTAAGCGTAGCTGCATATTAGGGGTGTATTCAAGTGTTGGACAATTTATTTTTTTTTTTGGTTTTACTGATAGCAAAAAGTCTAACACTCAAGTTTTACTTGTTGATGAGAGCAAGGAACAAGGACAACGTCAAGCAATAAAAGCTGAACAAAAAGTCAAATACATAATAACAAAAGAACACTGGCTTCCCCGTTGTCATAATAAAAAAACTCAAACGCAAACACTTAAACTATAGACATACACACGCCCAATTGTGAAGGGTTTTACTAACACATAACCCAGCAAACAAAATGAAAAAATAAAAGTTTTTAATAATGTAAACATCTGGTAAGTAAGTTGAAAGGATTAAAGGAGTTTGGGAACCATTTGGGATATGTTTTTTGAATTTCAAATAATTTTTATTTACCAACATTGTTTACTGGGTAGTAAATGTGATAGTTTTAGCAACAACATTATGACAATCAAAACTGGCAATTAACTGTGTCGTCTCAATGGTATCCTTAAAATAATAATAATTATTATTGTTAGTGTATTTGTCGTAGTCTATAGGAAATATTATGAGCCACAGACGCTCACAAAACCAAAACACAAATATATACAGACTGCACACAACCAGAAAGAAGGTATTCATCTAAATCCAGTAACTGGCTGATTACTTCATAACAAAAGGTTATAATCCTCAAAGCAACTGTAAGGACAGGGAATGTTAACAGAGGCAGCAGTTACAGCAGTAGTTATACTAGAAATTATGGTGTAATAATAATGAAAGGATGTCGCCATTTAAGTACATACACAGAGAGAGAGAAAGAGAGAGTGAGTGAACAGGATATAAAATTTAACACAATAATTATAATTGTGCTGATAGTAGATGTTAATTATAATTGCAGTGTCATTGGAGGAGATTGTTGTTTAATTAGTTGTAGATTTTTTAAAGCAACAAAAAGCTGTTTAAAAGAGACAATATTAGTTTTATATTTATTGTAGAATTAGGTTTAAATAACTTACAATAAAAAAAGGAAATGTTAAGGATTTAAAGGATAAAAATAAAAATATTAAACAAAACTTTAATAAAGGCTCCACAGAGTCCCTTGTAAGAAGAATGAAACAAATTTGTATGTACCAGGAGGCGTATGAGTATTACATTGTTATATTTATCAAGTATACGTCAAAGAAGAAGGAAGTTAATTTGTAAGTATACGGGGACGTATGAGTATTATATTAGTATAATTATCAAGTATATGTCAATTATGTTTCAAACAGAAAAATATAAACAATTAACGTACGAATTTCAAAAAAAAATTTTGTTAAATAAACTTTTGTAAATATGTGTCTTTATAAAGTTTTAAATTCCAAATAACAATTTCTTTTGTCTTACAAACGATTATGCAGATCATTTACAAATACCTTTATATTTTTTTAAATATTAGTTTAATTCAAATTTATCCTTTTATTCCATTAGATACACTTTTATTATTCATGGCATAATGTTAAAAGTATATAATTTTTCAAATTAAATACTTGTATTTTTTGTTTATGACAGATCAAAGCAAAAGCATTTGTGTTCTTTTTTTCCAGCCAACAAGCAGCTTTTACAAATAAAAATGAAACACTTTAGTGCACACAAATCCGCAAGCTCATACACATGCTTTCACACACTTTTATACAAATATACCAACATGCCTGATTGCAAGCATAAAACTTACAAATACATTTAAAAATTCATTAAATTGTTTACATGAATTTTCTTTTTGTTTTTCACATTCATTCGCATTTTAAACTCATTTAAGTGTATATAATTTGTGACACTAACAGTTAACAGCAATCTCTTCTCAACAACTTACAAAGAGTTTTATAAAATGTAAAAAAAGTATATAAACGACTTTGTTTCAGAGATCAGGTCAAATGAACTGAGTAACTCAGAGTTCAGTTCATCTACAAAGAGTGGTAACATGTATTTGTTATTAAGCAAACACTGTACATGATGATTTTCCAAAAGGCAACATTAACAAAGTAAATTCGCACAAACAACAACACAATACAATATCCAGTTTATACAAAAAAAAAAAATCAGCATGTTCAAATACTTAAATAATTTTGTTTATAACCAGCTTTTTGGTTACCAAATAGCCAACAAAACCCTAACCTAACCAACTATAAATACAATGAGTTTGAGTTTGGTTTATTCTACATCATTTACGGGTAGCAAAGGCAGCCAACTATTAAAACATCTACTGACCATTTGTTTAAACAGAGGAGAGAGATTTTTTTCAACTCATAACAAAAAAGTTGTCAGGAGTTTAATTAAATTCTCAAATGGAGCGCGTTTTATTTGTTTATTTGTTGTTTTCTATTTCTCGTGCATAATGTAACATACTTATGGGGGGTTTATTATGCTGAAGTTGAAATGCTTTTTAAAGAATAGCAAAAATAAAACAAAAACAGACAGTTACATTATTCTTGTTAAATTTACATACACCAACATCTATTCACTTATATTCGTATTACATTGTGTTTCCGTTTCCATTACATTTGTTTATATTTTATTTTGAATGATAGACGAAAGAACAATTAAGCTGCTTTAGTTAATATTGTATTTGTAACAATTTTCTTTCATTAAAATTAAACTAGTACTTTACCAAAATTATGTATTTCTAGAACAGAACTAGAACAGAACTAGAACAGAACTAGAACAGAACTAGAACCGAACTAGAATAGAACTAGAACAGAACTAGAACAGAACTAGAACAGAACTAGAACAGAACTAGAACAGAACTGGAACAGAACTGGAACAGAACTAGAACAGAACTAGAACAGAACTAGAACAGAACTAGAACAGAACTAGAACAGAACTCGAACAGAACTAGAACAGAACTAGAACAGAACAGAACAGAACAGAACTAGAACAGAACTAGAACAGAACTAGAACAGAACTAGAACAGAACTAGAACAGAACTAGAACAGAACTAGAACATAACTAGAACAGAACTAGAACAGAACTAGAACAGAACTAGAACAGAACTAGAACAGAACTAGAACAGAACTAGAACAGAACTAGAACAGAACTAGAACAGAACTAGAACAGAGCTAGAAACGAACTAGAACTGAACTAGAACAGAATTAAAACCGAACGAGAGTAGAACTAAAACTAGATTATGACTAACGTGTACCGTGACGTAGGTCGTATAAAATTCGACTAATACTTATTTTAGTTATTTACCGTGAACAAACCTAAAGGCATGTTTTTGTACTATTGTAATTATCATGTATGTTAGTGTTTTACACATGTACATGGCGATATGTTACTATAGTAAATATTGCCACGACTAGTGTCCATCAGAAAAAGTTAAATATTTTAGACAAGTTTAATTAATAATTAATATTTTAATTAGAAAAACACAAGTTTCCATGTACAGACATACATATAAAAACTTTAAAATGAGGCAGCTAATAGAAAATAATTTTTAGCAAAATTTACTCTTTTTTCCTTGTTGTAAACATAAATTTATAATAATTTAATATTTAGTACAATTAACTATGGAAAAAGGTGGTAGTTGCAAATAGAAAAAATTAGGTCAAAATAAGCCTAAAGTATAAAACTAAAAAAACTATTTTATTAGAGAAATTTATATTATAATGTAAAATAAAATTCAAAACATCAAAAAAGGAATAAAGCTGCATAAAATTTTTTCAACCTGATTTAATAAAAGTATAGGTAAAAACTTAAATTGCAAAATCTATTTTTGAAAAACTAAAGTAATTAAATGTATTACATAAGTTTAAAGTAGTGTAAGTTTCTAAAGTTTATAAAATTTTCCTTTTAAAGAAACAACTAAGTAAATAATATTTATAATATAACTCACCAGCACCATCAACAGAAAACAGCAATATTTTAGAAAATATTACACAACCTTAGAAAATGTAACACAATACTTTAAATAACACATACATACATCTAAGCACACAGCAGTAGAATGCAACATTAGACGGAAATACACTTTAGCATGATTGTGATTGACACACTGATGAACCGGAAATGAAATTTTACAAGCAACTGCAAAATAAATACAACAACATCAGCAGCCTGTACTGGCAGAAAATGTAATATTCTGTATTTAAAAGGAAATACAAAATAGCAATAACAAGCAAGACATAACTATAAATAAGATTTTATTTAAATTTAGCCTTAAAGAAAAATCTTCTTCTTTTTTAGTTCAGTTCTAGTTTAGTTCTAGTTCAGTTCTTGTTCAGTTCTAGTTCAGTTCTAGTTCGGTTCTAGTTCAGTTCCAGTTCAGTTCTAGTTCAGTTCTAGTTCAGTTCTAGTTCAGTTCTAGTTCAGTTCTAGTTCAGTTC
>NC_060950.1:69393747-69395302 GCF_022045245.1 Lucilia cuprina | reverse complement strand
TCTAGTTCTGTTCTAGTTCTGTTCTAGTTCTGTTCTAGTTCTGTTCTAGTTCTGTTCTAGTTCTGTTCTAGTTCTGTTCTAGTTCTGTTCTAGTTCTGGTCTAGTTTTCTTTTAGTGCTGTTCTAATTTTGTTCTAGTTCTGCTCAAGTTCCGCACTAGTTATGTTTTGTTAAAACCTACAATTTTAGTTAAATTTTGCCTTAAAAGATTCTTTGATTGACAGATATTTAAACAGTTAAATAATTTCATTAAATTTTAAAGGAATTGCTTTATTCCTTTGTACGTTTATATATAAATTTTAAATTATTTTGCGAAATAAGTTCTACTTACTTGGTATTAGTAACAGCTTAATTAGAGTTCAATTTATTTACATTTATATATAAATGGATGCATGTACATATATTAACATTTACAAAAATACAAGTGTAAATACATAAACATTAGGACAACTCCAACAAAATAATAGTTTTCAGTAGAAGTGAAGACATTTAATACTTCTGATCGAGCCCATTTACTTATCCTGAACATTCATGTTCACTATACGTATACAAATATACATATATACTCATATCCTTAACACATACACAAGGATAATTTAAAATCTATACACATTCAAGTGTATTTATCATTCACTCTTAGCAACTCCTCAACGATTCATTGCTCCTATTAACTATATGGCCAGACTCTTTCTCTTTCATCATCCTGTATTAATATTAGAATTGATTTGTCGAAACTCAGGCTAAAATTTGAAAATACTACCAGTATTATATAAAATGAACATTTCCGGTGCATAAATACGGATAATCACACACACTGTTCAATAAAAGGTGCTTGTGTGTATATTAAGTACTACTACTAGTTAGTGGTAATTACACATTGCTTAATTGTAAGTAATTTGAAAAAATTGCTACAACAGCCAAAGGATATCATCAATATTTGTTTGATAACAAATTGTTGCGGATGCAATGTTAAACTATTTAAAGCCATAAATTGTGAACCGAAGGATGTTTATAAATCTACCTATGTATGTGTTTATATCTACATTTTAAATTACCAATCATTTTTGATATATTGAATTTATATGGTTTAAATTGCAGACATGAGTTAAACACAAAGAATATTTGTATTAAATATTTGAGTTAGTTGAATATAAAATAATATTTAAAATTGGTAGGAATCAAATGTTGAGAAATACTAATTCCTTTTGATTTGCATAACATAAAGTTTTAGAATTTTGTTTTGGGAAAACAAGAATGAATTTTTTGTTGAATTTAACCGAATATTCGATAACATTTACTTAAGTGAAATTAGCAGTCGCAGCTCTAGTCCGGTTCTGCTCTTCTCTTGTTCAGTTTAGTTCTGTTTTAGTTCTGTTCAAGTTCTGTTCAAGTTCTGTTCTAGTTCTGTTCTAGTTCTATTCTAGTCCTGTTTTAGTCCTGCTCTAGTCCTGTTCTAGCTCTGTTCTAGTTCTATTCTAGTTCTGTTCTAGTTCTGTTCTAGTTCTGTTCTAGTTCTGTTCTAGTTCTGTTCTAGTTCTGTTCTAGTTCTGTTCTAG
>NC_060950.1:69377401-69393647 GCF_022045245.1 Lucilia cuprina | reverse complement strand
AACTAGAACAGAACTAGAACAGAACTAGAACAGAACTAGAACAGAACTAGAACAGAACTAGAACAGAACTAGAACTGAACTAGAACTGAACTAGAATTGAACTAGAACAAAACTAGAACTGAACTATAACTGTACTAGAACTGTACTTGAACTCAAAATGTGTACAAAGTAAATCATTAACTTAAAAGACCTTTGAGATTTTAGGTAAATGGTAACTATAAATACTCATCAAACTTAAGTACAGATAATAATGAATGTGGTTTGATTTATTTATATTTATATAATTAATTCAAATCAATTTAATAGATGAAATTTACAAGAATAAAATTTACTCAAAAATAATTAATATAAATCATTAAAATTATATAAACTGCTTAATATATCAAATACACATACAAACACACATTTAATGTTGAGGTTGTGTATAATAACCAGCTAAACCAATATTTTCCATTTAAACAGTTTTAATTTCAATATTCAAATATTTTCATTTAATCTCTTAGTTTTTTTTGTTGCTTCTTTTGTTGATAGTATGCATTCATTGTTTAAGTTGTAAACAGCTGTTCAAACTTTACTGCACAACTGCAACTCAGGCAAGTTACAATTTAACGGAAGTAATAACAAATTCCGACAAACAATCACAACTTCAACACCATAAGCAAGTGAAGTATTATTGTGTGTGTGTTTGATATCCTGTTACCTGTATGCCACTGCCTGAAGTATACATGTGCATGAATTTTTGTATATGCGATTGAGTGTGTGTGTAATGTGTTGTTGAACATTAACCTTAACATTTTTGACGCGTGTTTTGTGGCATGTTGTTGCGGTTGTGTGGTTGAACGCAACGCAACACAACCCAACCAACATCAACATCATCAACAACAACATTTTCTGTTTCATCACAGCATCAACGACACAGTCACAATTACAACAACAATAACAACATTAATGTTTCTACTTAAACCTCAACAACCTCGTTCTCTCTCTCGTCAAACTTCGTATTTTTTTGCCACCATAGAACGTTATATGTGTGTGTCTGTTGTTGTCGCATTCGTTATTTTTTGAAAAACCAAACGAAGTCTATTTTATGTTCGTTTTATTGTAGGGTTTGCCGTTTATGTTATAAAGAAACCTCTTGTATAAGACACACACTCATACACACATAGATTTTGAATTTTCTACTGTTGTCTGTGGCAGTTGCATGCTGTGTTAAATTAGTTACCTTAAAGAATCTGCTTGTAACGGTTGTGTTTATACAAGCGCTTTCTATTTCAAAAAATATTAAAACATTTAATAAACACGAAATTTGTTTATTTAACGGAAATTATATATTTGAATAAAAAATTTTGAAAAATGTAAAAAACGCATTCTGTAAAAATAATAATTATTTGTTTAAAAATTTTCTATATGTTTAATCAAACTTTAAAATGTTTATAATAACGAATAGATAAAAGTGTGAAATGTAGTGATCGTGTTTTTTGTTTGTTTAATAATTTAACTAAAATGTTATACAGTGTCTCTTTAATAAAATAAAAATATGAAATAAAATTTATTGAAATAATTTTTGAAAACTATTCAAACATTTTCATAGAATTTTAAATTGTTTGTTAGTTTGTTTTAAAAATTTTGATTAAATTTAGTGTAAGTAAATAATTGTTAGTTTAAGGATGAAATTAAAATTGTAAATTTGATCAACTGTGTGCTCTTAATTATGTTTGAAGTTTACTCTGCCTTAAATACTCAAGAAACAAAATCCTTATATTTGTTCCTTCGAGCCGAAAATTAAAATTTTGTAGAAAAAAATAAAAAATCAACCGGATAGAAACGCCGAAATAAAATATCTAAACAAGTTAAAGAAATTTTATCTCTCCTGTGACTTTGTTTTCATTGCTGATTAATTTCTCACATTGACTCGAAGGACCAACAGTTTAGTTGTAAACTTAGAACATAAATTTACTGAAGTTATACAATGACTCCATACGCAGATCGATCCAAACACAAAAACCAATAGCCTGCATATCTAAAGAGTATTATATTGTTTTTAGAAAACTTAAAAATTTTATCCTTCATTTCTCATTAGAAGTTTTTTAAACTAAATATATAGCTCTGACTTACACCTTCAGCAGAAATCGGATTCTTGATCATTTAAATTCAAGTTTTCCAAGCAGTTTCACTAATTTCCATAAGCTAGAAAAAGTTAATTTTTGACGAATTTCAAATACAATCATATTCAAATAAATAGCCGGCTCGCAGGACCTAGTCTTTAGTGAAAAACTTGGATTATAGATCTTGCTCAAGAAATTTGTTCAGAAATTCACATTCCAAAAAAATACTAGTTACCTTTAAAGGGGTGTGATTGAGGATATGCGTGAACAGACCCTTCGATCCAACTTTTATGGACAAAAGGGAAACATTTAATTTGTAAAGCAAACATGTACTGTAATCCAATAAATTACAACTGGATTTTCACATAATGCTTTCAACTAAATAGCCGGCTCGTAAGACTTAATCTTTAGTATAGAATTTCGAGTAAGCAACTGGTTTAAGAAAAAAATGTTGTCTTCTTCTATGCTTGAACAGACCCTTCGATCCAACTTTTATGGACAAAAGGGAAACATTCAATTTCTAAAGCAAACATGTATTGTAATCCAATAAATTACAACTGGATTTTCACTTAATGCTTTCAACTAAATAGCCGGCTCGTAAAACTTAATCTTTAGAATAGAACTTCGAGTAAGCAACTTGCTTAAGAAAAAAAAGTTTTCTCCTTCTTTACATAGGGCATCGAGTGCGAAACTAGTTTAAGAAAATATTTTGTGTTCTAAAGACATACATTTTAACATTTCTTAAAATCTATGAGAAGTGGTCCTTCGAATCCGTAATAAACTTGAGATTCGTAGGACCTAATCTTTACTTTAGAACCTCGACTATGTAATAAGTTTAAGAAAACATTAAGGATTCTAAAGGCAATACAATTTAGCATTAAAAGAGTTAGATTTCTTAAGATCTATGAGAAATTCTCCTTCGAACCTGCTAAACACTAGAAGGAATAACAATAAGTGGATTAACAAAGTGAGGAAACATTATTTTTAAAAAGTTATTTTTTTATTTTGAAGAACTCAAAGGACTTTTTTGAAAAATCTTTTAAAACTCTGTTCCTTTAATGAACAAATATTCAGGCGGATAGACAGACAAACAGATAGACAGACAGACAGATAGGCAGACATACATACATACATACATACATACATACATACATACATACATACATACATACATACATACATACATACATACATACATACATACATACATACATACATACAGACAGACATACAGATATACAGATATACATACATAAAGAAAGGTAAACAGACACACAGTCAGATAAATAGCAAAACAGATAGACAAATAGACACACAGATATCATGACAGAGGGACGGACATTTTAGATTCCAATTTAAATTTTTTATGAAACTTGTATTTGACAAAAAATTCAGTTTTCACTGATGTATTGGATTGAGAAGAGTTTTGAGTTTGAAACTGTTATAAGAAAAGTTCTTTTTCATGGTCCTTCGAACGCAAACTAATATATTGTTAATAGTTTATATTTTAAATGAATCATAAAAAACATCAATTTGAAATATATAAAATTATAACTTTCTCTCTTTAAAACACATATTTGTTCACTGTATTATTTATTAGTGATACTGCTTGCATAAATACTTTCGCCGCAACTAAATTTCAATTTTAACTAGAGAATTAGTTAAAACAAAAATTTTTGGTCTCCAAATAATCACGTATACACAGAGGAATTTTAAATATTTTATTAAAATTCCCTTGGCCAACAAAATGATTTGCATACATTTGTCGTCTATACAGGCAGCTCTTAGCAAAGTATTAAAATATATATATTTTTTAGATTTTTGCATTAACAACTACACAATATGTAACAACAACTACAACAACTTTATTTCCCTTAAAACAACAACAACTAACACCAAACAATACTCTTAATGCGCATTGGAGTAATTCAGTGCGCATCAGTGCACATTTAAATAGACAAGAGGTAACCGCACTAAAACTAAAACAAATAAAATGAAAACAAAAAACATTACAACAACTATACATTATTAACAGCATCATCATCAACAGGACCCAGACCAGTTAGTGTCTAATAATAAAATGTGACAATATGTTTGTATGAACTGTTGCAACATTTTATGCAAATTTGTATTTTATTTTGAAAATTGTATTTATTTACTAAACATAGACATAGGCCGCAAAAAAAAGAAAAACAATAACAAACATTAAACAAAAGCTAACAATGACAACAACTATCTATACAAAACTAAAATAAATATTACAGTCTGTCTAATGTTGCAACCTGTGCTGTGATACATACATATGTTACATATGTTTCTAAAAAGTCTACATTTAATTACATACATTCAAATACATTTAAGTAAAATAAACAACATCTTATGACCGGATCAATTAAGTTTTATTTTCAATTTGAAGTAGTAAAATCATTGAAATGAAAACTTAAACAAAAAAAGTTTTCAATTAAAGTAAAATAACACCCGTAGTTGTTTTACAAAAAAAAAAAAAAAAAAAAAAAAAAAAAAACTATATATTATTATAAAATTTAATACAAAATCATTACTAAACTTTAAAGTACATTTAAACTTAAAGTTTCTATATAAAATCTGTTTGATGTGTACTACACGTAGTATGAGTAATTTTAATAGAGTTTTTTTTCTTGTATATGAAATATAATAATATAATTTATATAATTTGCTTGTAAATAACAAATTTTTAAAAATAATGATAATGATAGCTTCAATTCCAAGTGATTAAATAAAATTCTTAAAATAATCTCAAAAAAAAAAATTTTTTTAATTTCAAGTACTACATGTGGTATGAGTAATTTGAATGGTATTTTTATGCGCAAAATTTAATATTTATTGTACTGTTAATGAATCCTTTCTGCAGCTAATTAAAATTAACTTATTATTGAATTAAAAGCATTAAACTGTTTGTGCTTATTTAAAAATAATGCAATTATCCCAAATTGTTTCTGTCAAAAACAATTAAGATTTGTAAAAACACCAAAAATATAAATATAATATAAAAAAGATTTGACTTAATTTTTTGTTTAACATCCTTAGGAGGCAGGTGAATAGGTCCTTAGAACAAATTTGGAAATTAATAAGTTTTATCCCCATCTCCAGTTATTGTTTAAATGGTAATTATTTTACCAGTTAAGACATTTTCAAATCGCAATTCAAAATGCTTTAAATACAATGATTTTTTCATTTTGTTTTCTTATTTACTACATACAATGTCCCCTGAATCCAAAAAATATAGAGATTTTTGTGGAATTTTGATTTCCAAAAATAAAATACTTAAAAGTCGGCGTAAATTTTTTTTCATCTAAGAAAATTAAAAAATGTTGCAAGTGTGCAGTTCATCCAGATTCGTGAAAATTTAAGTTTTGTGCATGACGAAGTTATAATCATGGCAGTTCGGTTGGACAGTTCCAAACCACCTTTTTAATCTACCATTTAAGGTTAACCCTAGCCACCAGGTGGGTGGGTGTACTTGTCCTACGAAGAAGTCAATTGTCAAACCATCAATTATGAAGACACAGTAAAAAGCTTAAGTTCGTTTTTCAAGTGTCTACTGTCTCGCTTGCAAAAGGGTCCCTAAAGTGACGATTGTCTTCACCCTCATTTACAAAGACTACATCCGTAACAAAAGACGAAAAATAGCCAACCAGCTGGTTAGACGGATGTGAAAATCACTGTCTCTTTCGCATTGATTCCTTGCCGGTCTCCTGGGCTACCTTTGTTAGTGTGTCTGTCTACCTTTGTTAGTGTGTCTGTCTGACGATAGAAAGTTGTAATTTAAGTATAGATCGCAACTTTTACGAAAATTCTTTTAAAATTTTTATGAATGTAGTAGTAGTTACGTAGTTTTTAAATTCAGATGTCTGCTTGCCTGTCTGTCTATCTGTTTATCTATCAATCAATCAATCAATCAATCTATCTATCTATCTATTTATCTAACTATTTATCTAACTATCTATCTATCTATCTATCTATCTATCTATCTATCTATCTATCTATCTATCTATCTATCTATCTATCTATCTATCTATCTATCTATCTATCTATCTATCTATCTATCTATCTATCTATCTATCTATCTATCTATCTATCTATCTATCTATCTATCTATCTATCTATCTATCTATCTATCTATCTATCTATCTATCTATTTTGTTTTTGTCTTGGATTTGATCCATCTATTTATTTTGTTTTTGTCTTGGATTTGATTTCTATTCAAAAAAAAAAAGAAACACCAGTTCTTTTCGCTCTATATTCGTATTATTTCATATCCGTACTATTTATTACAAAAAAAAAACTGACCACAGTAAAATAATAAAATTTCCCCAAAAAAATAATCTACCAAACTTCATTGTTATTTTTGTTTTAATTATAGTCCCTGTGTTCTATACTTCATCTACATATATGAGACAGTAGAATTTTTTTCCTGCTGTTGTTGTTGTTGCTGTAATATAAACTAACAATTATAATTATTTCAACAACTCCCATCGATCTTCATTGACACTTGTACTCCATAATAAAATGTAACTCTATGACATATGGCTATACATAAATACATATGTGTGTATGTGTGTTAAGCTCGTTTATACTGTTACAATACCCGAACGATATTATTGCTAAAGGTAAAGAGAGTAGAGCGGAAGCAGCAAATTGTTTTTGTTTGTTGATTTTTGTTGCTGCTGTTGTTGTTGTTTATGCATAATAATGGCATTTGTTTTGGTGTATGAATGTTGGTGTGAAATAGTCGTCGGTGTATTTATTAGCAAGAGTGGTTGTAGTTGTTCTACTTTTTTGTTCTACTGTTTTATTATACTACTAGTGGTAGTCATAGTTTTTTTCTATCTGTAGTATTTGCTATGGTGTTATATTAAAGTGTGCTTATGTGTGTTTTTTTTTTGTTGTATGACTGTATAAAAAAAATGTTGTGTGTGTTGTAGTAGCTAGGATAAACCTACTTGCATATGAGTGTCATATTGTGTTGAAGTTATTGTTGTTTTTACTATTTAAAAACTGTTATATGAAGTAGCAATTGTAGTGGCACTCATACAGGTATCTCTATACATAATATTTGTATTTTCAGGTTTACTCCTTTTTTTTGTCATATTTGTTTTACAATGTATATAGTACTTTATGGTTGCTTAAAATTTGCATTTAATAAATACCACAACTTGGCAATCTTTTAATAAGGTCCTGTTGTATTATCAGACCAAATTGTTCAACTTAATAAATTCAATTTGAAAATTAACTTAAAATATGACTAAATTTTACTTTAATTACCTTATGTGGCTATAGGTTTTGACAACTTTGGTACTTTAATAACTGACAAATAAATAACATTTTTGTTTCTATATATCCATACAAGTATTCATATTGTAGTAAGTACATATTTGTTTATCATATATATTTTCCCTGCTCTTTTTCTATCAATGATTATCCTGTATATCACATATACAGAAGATTGTATAGAGTTTTTCTTAGTAGTAGTTTTTCTTTTATTGTTGAATTTTCAATTTCTGATTTTTTATATTTTTGACTTATATTTGTTTTTTTTATTTTACAGAGAGATTTCTATACTTCTTTTTCATAACTATTTTATAATTGATATGGAATTTTTGAAAGAATTTTCATGTGTTATTTCTAAATCAATTTTTTTTTAATTAGAAAATTAAAACTTTTTGAAAAATTTATAGAAATTATGATAATTTTTGTAATTTTGCTAAGTTTAAAAGTAATTTGTATATTTGCCTGGTCATATTGTAAATCGCGGCATTTATGTTACATCCAAAAATTTGCAGTGATTTTTTTGTGAAATTAATGAAAAATTTATTAGACAGGATAATGGAATGGAATATAGATTGTACTGTTGATTAGACTTTTACGTATATTAAAGAGTAGACTACAAACTGTACTGTTGACTAGACTTTTAACAATACAATTGACTTGACTATTAGTAAATTATAAACTAAGTAGACTCTTGACTGTAGACTTTTTGTAAGGCTGCTCACAATACTAGTATTTGGGGTTAGCTAATTATTCTATTCATCAGGCAATTGTATGGATCATTACCTAGGCTATTGATTAGGTTGTTGATCAAGCTATTGGTTAAATGAAAGACAAAGCTATAGACTAAACCTCCGACTACACCAAAAATAGGCTTATTGGATAAAATATTACCTGAACTATTGACTACTAGTAGTCAGACTACAGATTGCACTTTTAACTAGATTACTGAAAAGACTACTGACCGCCTTAGTGACATAACTTTACACTATTGGCAAGACTTCCTACTATACTATTGATTAAGGTGTAGACTTATGGATAGACAATTGATAAGACTCTAGCCTTGATTGCTAGCAATACTACTGATGACGCCCTTGATCCGACTATTAGTTAGACAATCGACAATATGATTGATAGGACTATAAATACGTATATCATATGTTATTGTTTAGGGTATGAACTTATCTTTAAACTGATTGATTGCACTCTAGTCTAGGCAGCTATCAAGGCAACTATAAACGCAATTGATCTGACTATTGGTTAAACAATCAACAAAACTATTAACTATTGCATAATAGATTCGAATATATTGATCAGCCTCTTGTCTGTACTATAGACTATAGACTATACTATTGACTGTAATGTAGAGTGAACTATTGGTTTGACAATTGCCAAGGATAAAGATAAACTATTCACTAGAGAATAGGTCAGGATCGAGTTGACTATTATGTCGGATTCTGAGTAGACTTTTAAGTAGAGTAGAGTAGACTATTGATTATAATATTGAGTCTAGTATTTAGTAGACTATTAGGCGGACTGTTGACTCGAATAGTATTAGACTATTGACTAAACTATTTTGTAGTCTAATAGTAGAGTATAGACTAAACTTTTGACTGTAATGTAGAATGAACTAGTGGTTTGACTACTGACAAAAATATAGATTATGATTAGACTACTATTTAAATTATTTATAAGAAAATGTCGCCTACGGTAGGTTAGTGTTAGTGTTAGTGTTGTAGTCTGGTAGACCGGAAGTTGTGGGTTCGATTTTAAGCTTAAGGCACTGGTTAAGGAGCTCACAAAAGGCCGATAGAGGACTAGGTATATTTCTTCCGAATTTAATGTATGTGTATATGTACATCCTCCTTTCAAACTAACTAACTACGAGAAAAAAGGATAGGATTGAGCTGACTATTAAGCAGACTATTAGAAAGATACTAAGTAGACTACTAATCAGACTATTGGGTAGTCTATTGAGTACACTATTTAGTTGACTATTAACTCCATAATTGAGTAAACTATTAGGTAGACTTATGAGTCGACTATCGAGTAAACTATGCGTTAGACAATAAATTAGTCTAGACTTTATAATACATTATTTACAAAACAAATAGGAAAAACGAAACTATTGTTAAAACTATGGACTACATCGTCTGACAAAAAAAAAAAGAAAAAAATCGTTAGACCAGAACCGAATGATATATGTCTGATGCTAAAAATTTCAGGAAAAAATCTGCGTTTTTAGTTTTTCTTCTCCTGATCCTGTGTCCTGTTCAAAAGAGCTTAAAAGTTTTAAAAAGTACATTTTTCAAAAAATATTTTAAAATACTTTTACTAATCAAACAATGTCAAAGTTTGTTAGCGTCAAGCTAACAAGAAGAGTTGGGAAATATTTTGTATTATTTTTATTATATATTGTTAGGATGAAAATCTGTTAAAAATAACTTTTAAAATTCGTATACTTAAAAATCTATTAAAATTTTCAATATTATTTTTTTTTTTCAAAGAAATGTTGAAAGATTTTTTTATAAATTTTTTTAACCAGACAGAATAAAGTAAAATTAACACAAAATATTTTACAACTCTTTTTGTTAGCTTGACATTAAATTTGGCATTATTTGATCAGTAGAAGTATTTTAAAATATTTTGAGAAAATTGTACTTATTAAAACTTTGATGACCTTTAAAAAGGACACAGGATCACGAAATTGAAAACTAACAAAAATTTATTCTCAATTAAATTTATATTTCTGGTTCGTGTCTAATTTTGAGTGTTGGATGGTGCTATAGAAGAACAGAGTGTTGACTAGACTATAGACAAAAATCTATTAACTGGTCTATCAATCAGACTACTCACAGGATTATTAATCATATTTTTTGAGTTATTTTATTAATAACACTTTTTTTAAATGCTGAATCAAATATTCTTAATATCATAAATTATTAAACATATATATCCTACTTTTAACTTGCATATTTATTTTCTTTTCTAAATTAAATTTTTTTTACCAAGTTGGAACGACCACCTACAAAAGTGCTCTCTAAAACAATTAGTATTTAATTTCCTTTAAAACTCAAACTTTTTCAATCTTGATTTCTATTTAAACACGTGTTATTTGAACCATCAATCGTTAGGATAATGAAAATAAAACCAAATACGAAAGTTATTTCATTTTCTCGACCAACACATTATTTCCAAGGGCTGAAGGCAAAAGAAAAACCTAAAAAGAATAATTATAAAACCATAATTTATAAATACTGACAAATAAAATTTATGACCTCATTTTGTTAAAAAATTTCTATGTCATACTTTTGGGCTTTTTTTTCTAATTCTTAGAGATTTCTTTGAAAATTGTGAAAATAATTTTTTTTTATTGCGAAACAAAAAACGACAGACCACTTAACAATCATTTTCTTACCTAGACAACCGTATTTATTTTGGAGTGGTAAAGAGAGTGTAAAGCTAAATATAAAGCCCCCGCCAAATAACAGTATCAGCAGTGAACAGCAAAAAAAGCCTTAAGGATTCTTATTTTTTGTTTCATTTTTAGTGAAAATCCTGCGAAAGCAAAAAAAGAAAAAACTTTCACTTATTAAGCCACTGACACACAACATGACATAAATGAGCTCTAAAGCACAACAAGCTGGTGATGGTAGTGTTGGTGGTGGAGCAATATGGTCTGGGGCCAGTATCAAGTTATAAACGAGTAGGCGGAATGAATAGACATGAAAGGTAAAGCGTCAATGTACGACAGATGTTTTCAATTGTCGGTATTTGTTTTAAGGTTTTTGTTGTTGTTTGTTTGTTTGCTTGCTTGCTCGCTTGTTGTTTATTCATTCAACATTTTTCAATGTTACTTTTTATAGTCTAGTTGAGTTGTTGTTGTTGTTGGCTGTTGGTAGGTTGTTGGTGAAAATGGCTCTAGTCCTTGTCATAGTTGTATTAATTTGTTGTATATGTTTTACAGCAGTATGAAAGCTGTGATGTGTTCAAAATGTTAAGTAGCCTTAGTGCAAATAATAGTCCAGGTTTTTAGTCATCATACTAATGTAGTTATGGTGGTTTGTTTAGCATACACGCTTTCTTACTTCCACTGTTGGTCCTGTAATGTCATGGCAATATTAAGTTGTATGAACTTGCTCTAAATCTTTGCCGTGGTTTACCTACATTTCATTTTATTACACATAATTCCTGTTGTAAACCACTGACTACATTCAGTTTTCCTTTCATGATTCTTTGAAAATATTTCATACAAATGTTTTTTTCTTTTTGTTGTGTCTTTTCTAACTTTTCTCTTCGCCTTTCTCTGTTACTCTTTAACTTAACATATATTGCTTAGTTATAAAATTAATTTGTAGTCTCATTTTGAAATCCTTTTAATTAGTCTGTGTAAAAGTTAGACATTTAGTAGCCCTTTTTAATGCTGTATAAAATAACTATAGTACATTTGGGATATACTTAACCTATTATGGTGTGGGAGATTATACTGTTAGATATTTTTTCTTTTTTTGACGTATGTAATAAATTAGCTAATGATTTAACTCTAGATTAAACTTTTGTTTACTATTGAATAAAATATTGAGCAGATTATTTAGTAGATTTTTAGTGAAACTAACGGTTTGACTATTAAATAATTAGAACTATTGAGTAGACTATTGAGTCAACTATTGAGAAATCGATTGACCCAACTACTAAGTAGACTTTTTGGTACAATATTGAGTGGAATATTGAGTAGATATTGATAGTATTATTGTGCTAAATATTGAGTCTTATGAGTAGACTATTGAGTGGTTTATTGAGTAGTCTATTAAGTAGACTATTAAATAGACTATAGAGTAGAATATGGAGTAGACTATTGAGTAAACCATTGAGTAGACAATTGAGTAAATAATTTAGTAGACTATTGAGCATATTATATGGAAGACTGCTAAAAACACTATGAGTAGAATGTAGAGTAAACTATTAAGTTAACTATTCGATATACTAGTGTACAGAGAATTGAGTAGAATATTGAGTAGTCTAGTAAATAAAGAATTGAGTAGTAGTAGTAGATAGAGTAGACTATTTAGCTGACTAGTATGTAAACTTTTGAGTAGACTATTGAGTGGACTATCGAGTGAACTATTGAGTAGGCTATTGAGTAGACAATTCAGTAGATAATTTAGTACACTATTCAGAATTTTATTGAGTATATTATATGGAATACTGTTAAGTACACTATGAGTAGGATGAAGAGTAAACTATTGAGTTAACTATTCAATATACAAGTGTATAGAGAATTAAGAAGAATATTGAGTAGACTAGTGAGTAGAGAATTGAGTAGTAGTACTCAGTAGTAAAAGACAGAGTAGACTATTGAGCTGAGTAGTATGTTAACTATTGAGTAAACTTTTGAGTACAATATTGAGTGAACTATCGAGATGACTATTGAATAGACAATTGTGTAGATAATTTAGTACAATACTCAGAAGATTATTAAGTAAATTATATGGAGTACTGTTAAGTACACTATGAGTAGGATGAAGAGTAAACTATTGAGTTAACTATTCGATATACTAGTGTACAGCGAATTGAGTAGAATATTGAGTAGACTAGTCAGTAGAGAATTGAGTAAAAGTACTCAGTAGTATTATACTGAGTAGACTATTGAGCTGGCTATTATGTAAAATATTGAGTAAACTTTTAAGTACACTATTGAGTGGACTATCGAATGGATTATTGAGTAGGCAACTGAGTAGGCTATTGAGTAGATAATTTAGTACAATACTCAGAAGATTATTATGTAAATTATATGGAATACTGTTAAGTACACTATGAGTAGGATGAAGAGTAAACTATTGAGTTAACTATTCGATATACAAGTGTACGGAGAATTGAGTAGAATATTGAATAGACTAGTGAGTATAGAATTGAGTACTGGTACTCAGTAGTAGTAAACTGAGTAGAATATTGAATAGACTAGTGAGTATAGAATTGAGTAGTGGTACTCAGTAGTAGTAGACTATTGAGCTGACTATGGACTATAGAATAAACTAATAAGAAGAATATTGAGTAGTAAATTATTCAGTAGATTAGTAAGTAGATAATTGAGTACACTATTGAAAAGAGCAATATTGACTATTGAGTAGACTCTTGATCAGCCTCATACGAAAACTATTGAGTTGACTATTAAGTAGACTATTGAGTAGAATATTGAGAATGCTATTGAGTGGACTATTGAGTAGTCAATTGAATAGACTATGCAGCCTATTGAGTAAAGACTTAAGTAGATTTTTGTATCGAGTATTGAGTTAAATGAATAGAAAATTGAGTGGAATTTTGAGTACACTATTAACTACAATAGTGAGTAGATTACTATGTTCACTACTGAGTAGACCATTTAGTAGACTATTTAATATGCTATTAAGCAGTCTGTTGAGTAATCTAGATTAAGAGTCGATTAAGAGTATATTACGAAGGCTATTGCGTCGACTATTGAGTAAATAATATGGAAGCCTATTGACTAGAGTATTGTGTAGACTGCTGAGTAGAATTTTGTGTGGAGTATTGAGTAGAATTTTAAGTTGAATAGTGAGTTGACTATTGAGTAGATTATTGGGTACACTATTACGCAAACTAGTCTAGTATTGAATAGACTATTGAGTAGAGAATTGAGAAGACTATTAAGCACACTATTGATTCGAATGCTATTAATAATCTTTTAGTACACTTTTGAGTAGACTATTAAGAGGGCTATTGAGGAGAGTATTAAGTAGACTATAAAGATTATTCGGTAGACTATGATTAAATTTCTAACTAGACTATGAACTAATCTAGACAATAAAACTAAACAATTTCTATGATTCCTCAAAGGTTTAAAAAAACAATATAGAAAATATATACAAAGCTCTATAACAGTTCCTGTAAGGATGCTAAAGTCAGAATTGCTAGTGTGTGTATATGTGAAAATATACATAAGTTCATGTGTGTTTGTGGTTTACCGCGTATGGTTCAATGTTTACTTGTTTATTTGTTGATGTTGCTACTCCTGCCGCTGTTGTATTTAAACAAACAAAAAAAGCCTACATACTATTAATGTATGTAAGTGTGTGGCAATATAAGAATTCTTTTTTTCTGCAGAATATATGTATAAGTAGCTTTGCAGTTTCACAAACGTAATGAAATTGAAACGAGTGTCCGTAGAGTAAGTACGCTTATAGCATTTTTAATGCCATTAAAATGTGCAAGCTTGTAGTTGTAAATATTTTTATGTGTATGTATATACAACCATTTGTATTTAACCAGTAGTAGTTGTATTGTGTAAATTCTACACTTTCTCATAATAAAGGCTTTTACAGTTAGTGATTATATGTGCTATATATGAATTCATTTTTTTTTCTCTTTCTGCTACATGTTAACTGTTCTCTTTGGTTCTTGTTCATTGGCGACCTCAGGCTTGGACCAGACTATAAAACAAAACATAATGGTAATTCAACCGTACGTTCATTTGTTCGTTTGTTGGTCTCTGCTTGACTGCCTTTGTGTCGAAATTAATATTATTAAATTAAAAATTGACAGCGCACACATTCACTGTACAATTCCAGCCGACTTCTGGCACAAAGTCGTTAAGGGCCTAGTTTTTTTATTTTTGGCTAGCTGGTAGCCAAGGAAATAAGGCCTGTAGTGCTTTAGTTGTCTATGAAATAGAGCAGCCAATAAGGATGTGTATATTTTTTGTGGTTTTAAATCAGCCTGAAGAATTTAAAGTGTCTCTGAGTTTTATTTTTATACATATTTTTGAACTTTAAAGGTGTATAAATGTAAGCCATAAATAATTTAATATACGTGCTAATAAAATTGTAGTTTAAATGATTAATATGTTGTTAAGTAAGAGATCAAAATGTGAAAAATATAACATAACATAACACTTATTTAAACTATTCATTGGTTGTTAATTACAAAATCCACTAGACAAATCATTTTTATATCTAAACACTTTATTTAGATAAATTGTCTCATTAATCATAAAAAAACAGCAGAACCATTTACAAAATCATAATGATTACAATCATTTAAAAATAATGACAAATACACTTCCTAAACCGTAATGTAATAAAATGTTTAACTCCTGCTCTTAAAAGCATCTAAATGAAAGACACACTTTCACAGACAACACCAACACAAAGCTGAGGAAAAAGTTTTGCAATTAATTTTTATAATTTAAATGTAATTTAATTGCCTTCATTTGGGTGTTTTTGTGGAAAGACATACTCACTCCTAAAGACATACACCTTAAAAAATTTAATTTCAAAACACAAACAACAAATAGAGACATACAAAACATCTCAAACATATGATGAAGAAAGTCACGCAATTTGTTAAAACAACTTGTTTAAAAAAATAAGTATACACAAAAACAACAATAAAATCCTTAGAGAAGTTGTAGAAAGTTACAGCAACAACAACAAAAAAATTGAAATCAAAACAAACATAAAACTACAACAAAAAGCAAATTAAAAAAATGAAAAAAAAAAACATATAATGACGACATAAATGTAGAAAAAGTCATCAACATACAAACACATTCCATACAAATGTTTTTAATTTGCATACTCATACTAATTTAAAACAACTGTACAAATGTGGTTATCACAGTCGAGATTATTATAATAAGTACACTTACTTTTTGTATTGTTAAAGGTCTAAGAATAAGCAATGACTAAAGTAGGACTAGACTTTGTCTAGAGTATAACTAGACTATGACTAGACTATGACTAGACTATGACTAGACTATGACTAGACTATGACTAGACTATGACTAGACTATGACTAGACTATGACTAGACTATGACTAG
>NC_060950.1:69373596-69377301 GCF_022045245.1 Lucilia cuprina | reverse complement strand
GACTATAGACTAGACTATAGAATAGACTATAGACTAGACTATAGACTAGACTATAGACTAGACTATAGACTAGACTATAGACTAGACTATAGACTAGACTATGGACTAAACAATACTTTAGATTGTAGTCTAGACTATAGACTATTGGCTTGATTTCAAACTAGACTACAGACTAAACTATAGACAAGACTACAAACTGATGAAAGCTTTTCTAATTTTTTATCTTGTATAACTTTCCTTAAAACTTTCCATACATACATATTTGTAAGTTTATACTCATGCATATTTAATCAAGTTAAGACAAGACTATTATTATATGCTGCATAAACATTACAATAGAGTTTATTGAATTTGAATTTAGTTTTTTAAAGAATAATTTAAATCATATTTACTTTTTGCTAGTGCAACATTTTAAAGGATTATATGGCAACAAAACATACACATACATATGTATGTGTATATTTATCTACATACAGATGTATAAATATATGTTTGTTATACACCCTAAGAAATGATATGATGACATCATCATCATCATTCTAATGATCGGCACAGTTATATATGACAATAGCAACTATTTATATGTTTACCACTCTGATTACACTGACAATTTTGGATGAGGTGTAGTAATTTCAAAATGTTTACTGCTATCAATTTTTTTCTCTGTGTGTATATGAAAGACAAACACATACTATTTACATATTTGTTGGCCTTTTTGTATACAAATCAAAGCTTAAAGTTTTCATTACAAATTAGTGTCATTCCTTTAAAAAGTCAACAATACACACATACACAAACTTATAAGCAAACAATGCGGCAAAGAGAAAACTATATGAAAATACCAAAACATATGTATGTATGAATGTATGAAGGAGATGAGAGACAGCAGATGAAGACCAAAAAGAGAAAACTTAAAGCAGTTCGAGTGTTGGCTAATTTAAATATGGAAATATAAAGTCTAAGAGTTGTATATGTAGAACAAAGATGACATTTGTCATTAGTTGTGTTTAGGAATATCCTTAACAATATCCCAACACAGACTATAAGTGTCTTACATATCAGTGTGTACACACATACACACACACACACATTGGTGTTTACACATGAGTTTTACTTGTTGTCAGTTTGAATTTTTAGTTTTATTTGTCTTGTATTTTTGTGGGCTTAAGGCTATCGGTGTTTTGTTTATATGTTGCAGTGTGTATGTGTGTGTAAGTTATAAATAATTAACCATAGCATACTTTAAGGCTATATGAAAAAGATTTAGCAAAGTTTTGTAATTTAGTCTTAAAGTAAATTAAATCATAAAGTTTCTTATTTTTAAATTAAGTTTTCTTTGTGAATTTGTTACGTTTAATATATTTTATGGTTTATTGATTTCAATATCTTTTTGACACTTTTATTAATGTGCAAAATATTATTTTCAAATTTGTTAAAAACAAAAAAAAAATCCCTTTTTTCTAGCAATTTTTGCATAAATTTGTTTTTCTTTCAACATAGTGTAGCAGTGAATAATTGACCAACTACCCATATGCCACATATCATGGGATAATTTTTTTTAACAGCTGTTGATAGTTTTTATATATATTTTTTTGTCAAAGAGGTACAGCATTAAAATAAAAGTTTTTAAAAAAAGTAAGCACAATAAAATAACAATTTTCTGCAATATGTATAATTTTTCAATTTTTTATACTAAAAGAAAAATGTAAAAAAAAAACATTTTCATTTAAAACATTTTTTTGCGGCATGTCTATACAATTTGCATAAATGCCACTTTCGACCATATACATACAACCTACAACCGCAAATAATGGTTAAAAATACACAAAGTATCATCCCGAAAATAAATATGTATATAAACAGACAGACGGACGATAGGATGGATGGACGGACGGACAGTTAAACAAGCAAACATAAAATATATAAAAATTGTCTACTTACTATTAAGCGAGGATGATGGTCCCATTGAACCGTGTAGTGAACCGCCTGCCACTATGACCCCATTTCCACTGACAACGGTGCCTTTGTTGCCGGTCGTTGTAATAGAGGTTTTTGTAATATGATGATGCATGCCGTTGGCGACATTTGTGTTGACGATATTGCTGCCAATTTGTTGCGGTATTATGATTTTATTTGTGGAGTCCCCCGCTCTTGCCGATAGCAGTAGGAGGGCCCCAATTATATACCAGGGGCCCATCAACTCAATACTTTTTTTGGATTTTGTTTTTTGAGCGGCAAATGCTGTTGTTGCTGTCTTTGTTGTTGATTCTGTTGTTGCTGCTGCTGCTGTTGCAGTTGTATATTTTTGATACCGACAAATACAAACAACCATATACCACCATAAATGTTGCAATTTTGCAACAACAACATTATTTTTGTACGCCAGCGAGAAAATAATAACAATCCAAATATGTTAAACTTTAATCATATAAAAAAACAACAAATTGCTTAAATCGTGTTATTTGACTCGTTGTCTAGTGTTGTGTTGCACAAATGTAATGTCATTTATTTGTTTTTTTTTTTATTTATTTACAACAACACTTTCCATATACTTTCTATATGTATGTATATTTATTAGTAAAATGTTTTTCTGTTAAAGTTTTAAAACGTACCTGCAAGTACAGCAAAAAAAAAAAAGAAAAAAATAGAAAATTTAAAGCATAAATTCTGCAAATTTTATATCAACCATAATTTAACAAGTTTTTATCTCTGCCAAATTCCAATTTATCTACAATTGTTTGTGTACGACTACAAATTTTAAATAAATACCACAGCTATTTGCCTTAACCACACAAACACATTCATACATTTCTATGATAAATACAAACTACCACAAAAGTTGCTTAAGTCCTTACAAATCTTGTGCTATAGTCCTTAGAGGCTTATTAAACTACGTGTCTCTATAACAAAACTACTTTTACTCTCTTAACAATAGTTTTGGGAACATTATTTTCCTGTTGCCATTGTTGTCGTTTTATTTAAAATTCAATAATGTTCATTCCTTCGTAATCCCTTAGAAAATAAATGCACACATATGTTTGTTACCCCTTTTGCCCTGTTACCTCCTTACAAAAATTAGTCATCAATATTTGTATGTTTGTGCAGTTTTTAACTTCATATTTGATTCTTTTTATTTGCAATTTTGTTGAAGATATTTACTCGTTTTGTTTTTTTTTTTTTTTACAAAAAATAACAAAAAAAAACTTAAAGTAAAGAAAACAAAAACGACAAACTTTTATGTTTGTGCAGTTTTTCTGGTATTTGTTAGATTTGTCATACATAGTTACTGAAAATATTTGCATCTTTATCTTAAAAGGATGCTACAATTGTTGTTGGTGTATGTGTTATCATAAGCATGACTATGTAAATGCCAAAGAATGATAAATTTATTAAAATAAATTTAAGAAAAATTGCAAGAGTGGTAAATTGCGACCAGCTGAGGTTTAAAATTGACAAAATTAAAGAAACTACAAGGAAATGAATGATACATCAAAGTGCAGCTAATTAAAATGGGGTTTTAGTCAGCAAGACTACAGACTAATCTATTCGTCAAAACACTAATAACTAAATTACTGACTCAACCACTGACAAGCCTATGACTATAACTAGACTATGACTAGACTATGACTAGACTATGACTAGACTATGACTAGACTATGACTAGACTATGACTAGACTATGACTAGACTATGACTAGACTATGAC
>NC_060950.1:69365026-69373496 GCF_022045245.1 Lucilia cuprina | reverse complement strand
AGTCTATAGTCTAGTCTATAGTCTAGTCTATAGTCTAGTCTATAGTCTAGTCTATAGTCTAGTCCATAGTCTAGTCTATAGTATAGTCTATAGTCTAGTCTATAGTCTTGTCTATAGTCTAGCCTATAGTATAGTCTATAGTCTAGTCTATAGTCTAGTCTATAGTATAGTCTATAGTCTTGTCTATAGTCTTTAGCCTACGAAAATCAATCACAAACACTTATGAATAAAATAACAAGGGAAATTTTATCATTATTAAATTAAGAAGTTTAAGGACAAAGCAATAGTAAAATAAACAAATATAAAATTAAATTATAGTGATTATAATTTCTTGTTCGTAGAATCTAAATAAATTTATTACCTTTTAAATGATTTGTTTTAGTTATAAATAAAAATTCTATTTAAGTTTCAAAGCACATAACCAGGGGCTTAATGCACAACTACCTCTATATGAATACATAAGTAAGGTAAATGTATATGTAAGGAAAACATATGCACATACAAACATATGTATTTGTTAGAAGAATTAACGCGTAAAAGCAATAATATTCATGTTTTCTTTTCATAAAAGTCGCAGATATTTTATTTTGTTTTTTGGATTGTTCCCAGCAGTTTTTCGAATCGTCCTTTATATCTATAATGTATATATTTTTGTTAAAGAGATTAAAGTTATATTGTTTACTTTACAAGTGCCAGGTAATCTAGAAGAAAGATTATCACTTTTTCAGCATCTGCAAGTGAACAAGAGTTTAATGTTGCTTTTTCTTTGAGAAAAATTTTTAACTAAAAAGTAATTCCTGCGAACTACATGGCTTATCGAGAACATGTTCCTTTACACACATGTTACATTAAAAACATTTTTTGGACATTCTATTCACTTTTTTTGTTTCTTAGCTTTTAGTTAGATTTTTTATCCATATTTTTAAATGGCTAGTGGCTACAACGTAAAAATACTACTATGAAATGTTTGATTAGAATAGTAACATATTTGAAAAAATACCAAAAAATCCAAAAACAAAAAACAAAAAATCTACACAAAAACTAACAACTTTACTAGGCTCAAATGGATTAATGTTTTCAAATGCCAAACACGTTTTTCAATTGGTTTTCTGAAAGGACAATATTTTTATTTTTCTACTCTCAGCCTACTCTATACATAGAGTCTGGAATTATGGGATCTATGTATGTTTGTCCAACATAAAGCCATAAAAAAATATTGTACAGAAATAAAACAATTGCTGGGAGAAAAAAATTGCAAAAAAATCACTCGAAAAAAACATTAGTCTTATATCCTATCAAAATGAATAAAAAAAACGACTTCGAACATTTATCCATAATAATAACATACGAAAAATGTATAGCACAACTAGGGGAATTATTTTATTTTCTTTTAGTTTTTCAAACCTTTAACCCGCGTTGTATGCATGCAGCCGTGTCCGACAATTGTAGAGGCAATTTTTCTCTGCCTGTTCGATGATAAATTATGTCTGTGTTGTTGCTTTGCTTGTATGTTGCCAGTGAAATCAATTGAACATGACAAATATTGCCAAAACTTGGTTAAGAGGGGGATAACTGAAAAAAATATATATAAATACATATTAAATTACAATATTACTGCAAAAATGGAAATTTAAATTAAACAATTAAATAGAATAATTTTATAAATTGAACTAAATAATTTTCTAAACCAAGAGCAAAAAAATGAATCTAAAATCATTAAAAAAATTCCGAAAAAGCAATGAAAAAAATTTCCATGGATGAACTAAATTTACAGTAATGTACTTTACTAACTGACTAACTAATGAACTAACTAAAGAACTAACTATCTAACTAACTATTTAACTAACTAACTAACTAACTAACTAACTAACTAACTAACTAACTAACTAACTAACTAACTAACTAACTAACTAACTAACTAACTAACTAACTAACTAACTAACTAACTAACTAACTAACTAACTAACTAACTAACTAACTAACTAACTAACTAACTAACTAACTAACTAAATAACTAACTAACTAAATAACTAACTAACTAACTAATTAGTAGAAAATTGAAAATGTTGTAAACAATTGAAAATTTAATACAAAATAAAAAATTTAATACAAAATTGAAAATTTAGTTCAAAACAAAATAATTAGTACAAATTTTTAAATTTCGTAAACAATTGAAAATTTAGTACAAAATAAAAAATTTGGCACAAAATTGAAAATTTTGTAAAAAATTTAAATTTTTTAAAAAAAAATTTGGTAAAAAAATTAAAAATTTAATAAAAAAATTAAAATTTAGTAAAAAAAAATTTAAATTTAGTAAAAACTTTACAATAAAGTACAAAATTTAAAGTTTTGTATAAAATTCGTATTTTAGTACATAGTTGAGTATTTATTATTTAGTTTAATATACTCGAGATACGAGTATATTACCGATGTTAACTATTCGTCAACAGTACCATAAAAGATCATGTACCAAATTTCATTGAATTATCTTCAAAATTGCGACCTGTAGTTTGATTTCAAGGTTTACATGGACGGACGGACAGACGTACGGACAGACGGACTGACAGACAAACAGACGGACGGACATAGCTAAATCGACTCATAAAATGATTTTGAGCGGATTGTTATACTTTAAGGTGGGTATATGACCAATATTATTGTGCGTTACAAACATCAGCACAAACCCAATATAACCTCCCCACTAAAGTGATGTAGGGTATAATTAGTAAAGAAATTATTGAATACAAAATTTATACAAAATTGAAAATTAAGAATAAAATTCAAAATTTTGTAAAAAAAAATTAAATTTAGTTTTATATTTCAACTTTTGTTCAAAATTAAAATTTATTATAAAATAAAAATTTTAGTATTAAATTATTGTTTTATTACCAAATAAAAATATTAATACAAATTGAAAATTTAGTCGAAAATTTTGAATTTATTATAGCATGAAAATTTTAAAACAAAATTTAAATTTTATTTTAATTTAATCGCAAAATTTAAATCTTTGTACAAAACTGAATTACTTATTTTTATAAAGAATTTAAATAATCTCTGAAACGTATGAGGAATATTTTTTAATACTAACAATTAAGCAATAAGTATACGTATACGTATTTATATAGCTGAAGTGTTACAAAGGGTTATTAAAAAAGTTGTTTTGAACAAAATGTAATTATTTGTACAAAACTGCATTACATATTTTTTATAAAAATTTTAATTGATTTCTGAGACGTATGTGGAATATTTTTCATACTAATAATTAAGCAATAAGTATACGTATACGTATTTAGATAACTGAAGTGAAACAAGTTGTTTTGAACAAAATCTTAAATTTTTTACTAAATTTTGCACAAAATTTAAAATTATCTCCCGAATTTAAAATTTTATTCTAAATATAGAATTTATAATAAAATTTTTATTTTAAACTAAATTTTTAATTGCATTAATTTAATATTTTTTTAAATTTAAATAAAAAAGCAGAGAATTTACTACTAGCAGATGAAGTAATTCAATATCTATAAATATGTAAGTATATATGCATGTAAGTATGTATATAGTGGCAACATATATAATTGTAATTGCATGTGCATATATGCATAAATTACGTAAAGTCAAATGTTAAAATCGACTACGTGACATGATAGTAACTTTATATGTACATATACATACATATTTACATAAGTATGTATAAAAACATATTTGTGTATTTAGCTGGTTTAAAAGCCACAATAATAAAAAATTCTTTAACATTTCCATAGCAGACAGACAGACATACATACCTTAATAAAAAATTCTGTTTACATAAAGTTAATTTACAATAAAAATGTTATAAGTTAAAATTTAAAACTAATTGGGCAATTGAAGAGATCTGACGATAAAGTGTTATTTTGAAAATGAACTATTTTTTGAAAACATATAATTCAATTTGTTAACAAATGACTTTAATATTAATTATTTCTCGCGAATATTCTAAGAATTCATAATGTTACTGCAAAAAGAGAAGCATACTTTGGGGCAAAATAATAAAATCAGCACAATAACATTAATACGTAGTTGATATTATTGTTTCTATTATAATCCTGGTTTACAATACCTTGTTATAGTAAAACCTTACTGTTCTACTTATTACACCACAGATATTTACAAATCCTTTTATATAATTCAATCTCTACTCAACAATAAAAATAAAAGGAATCAAGTTTTTTTTTTTTTTTTTTTTTTTGAAGAAAAACTATTTAGCTATCCTGTAGTTTTAAAGAAAATATAATTTTTCTATTGTAATAAAGACTTTATATATAACCTTTGCAAAGCATTTCAAAAAATCAAAATCAATAAAACCGCTTAAAGATAATCAGCAAACAATGTATTTGAAATCTTAATTTATTAAAACTTTTTTAAGAACTGCAGGTTATTTTAAAATATGCACCCCACAGTTACACAAATCACTTTAACATGTATTTCTATATTTACATGTTAAAATATTTGACAAAAAATTAAATACCTATTTTCCCCCGCAATATATGTATGACAGACGACAGGAAGGATGGAAGGAAGGACGGAAGGAAGGAAGAAAGGAAGGAAGGAAGGAAGGAAGGAAGGAAGGAAGGAAAGAAGTCATAGCGAGAAATTGAATAATTGAAGTATAAAGACAGTCAAATTATTAAAATTCTTATTACGGCTAAATAATGTTTAATTATTTAGTTACAAAAGACATTTCTTGCAACATCAAAACATATTTAACACTAAACTCCACAGTCTGTCTGCATATTGTAAAATATTTAAGAGCACATGTCGTTTAAGGTGAAATACTCATTGCCAATTGCTGTCTGATTTCAGACCAAGTTTAGTTTATAGACTAAGCTTACCTTAAATGATAGGTAAATGACTAAAGTCCATATTCTCACTACAGTTTACACCAAACTATTGCACATAGTACATAATAAATAGAACAAATTGTATAGTCTATAGTACAGACTAAAGTAATTTAGTATAGACAGTAATCTGCAGTCTAGACTATAATATATAGTTCAGACTTTAGCCTATAGTCCACACTCAAGGTTATGGTACGGACCTTAGTCTATAGTCCAGACTAATCCAAACTGTAGTATATTGTCCAGGCTTAAGTCTACAGTCCAGATTACATATAGTCTAGACTTTAGTTAAAAATCCACACTAGTCTATAGTCCACACTAGTCTATAGTCTACACTAGTCTATAGTCCATATTAGTCTATAGTCCACACTTAAGTCTATAGTTCAGATTATAGTCTATAGTGCAAACTATAGTCTATAACCCAAACTTAAGTTTATAGTCCATAATTTAGTCTATAATCCAGACTTAGTTTATAATCTAAAATAATACAGACTAAATAGAGTAATTTGTATAGTCTACAGTCCAAACTATAATATATAATCCAGACTATAGTCTATAGTACAGACTTTAGTCAATAGTCCAGATTATAGTCTATAATATGGAATATATCAAATAGTCCAAACTTAAGTCTAAAGTCTACACTAAAGTCTATAGTCCAAACTATAGTCTATAGTCCAGACTGTAGTCTATAATACATACTATAGTCTACTGTACAGACTTTTGTCTACAGTCCAGATTATAGTATATAGTCCGGACTTTAAGTAATAATCCACAATAGTCTATAATTCACACTTTAGTTAAGACACACTATATTCTATAGCAAATACTGTAGTATTTAGTAAAGACTAAAGCCTGCATTTCAAAATAAACTAAATATTGCTTGCGATTGTAGAAAAAAGTACAAACTTTTAAAAAGAGTAATTTGTGTAACCTCGTTTTAAGAAAACAACTTAAAATCTCGATAACACCTCAACTATTCTTCTTCCTTCTATTTGACCTCAATAGTCGATTAAGTTCAAACGGCATAATCGCTATTGTTAAAAACCTTATAAAACATTTCATACACTACATCGTATAGTAACATTGTATTTCCTCTTCGTCCCGTTTTCATTTACTATCTTTAATTTACGAATTGAATTTCAATCATTCATGTTTAACACATGTAACTTAGACAGACTTGTTGATGTTGTATTGTGAAAATTCATTGAATACCATACACCATTACCACTACCAACGACAACATGAACTGGCAAAAGTAGCTCTGTCTCCCTCGTACTCATTAAATTGCAGCAGTAGTGTAATATTAATGACGATGATTAGAAACGAGAGTGAATAACAGACTTTTACATACATATATGCTGAAAAACATTTCACATTCATATGAACATATTTCGAATTACCTTGCAGTTTTAAAGGGGAACAAAATGAATTAATACTTACTCACCAAATCACTTGAATAATATACACTTGATAACCAACATTTGAAGATTGAATGTTTGTATGTTCCGTATGTTACTACCGGGCAATGTGTGAGTATGTACGTTCCTATTAAAACATTTAACAACATCGTTTACATATCATTAGATTTACCCGCAGTTCATATATACATATGTACATACTCACAAACATTAGTATAAATATGTACGAATTTGTAAGAGTTTGTTTGTGTGTGTTTACAAATGTTTTGCGTGTTTTGTGGGCGATGTGTAAAAAAAGGGAAACGGATGTATACACACATATACAAAAACATGTTAAATTATTTGTTTATTCATGCAATATGAAGAATTAATATAAACATACATACACATATATATATACATAAGTATGTTATATGTATACCAACATACATATGACGATAAACCGGACAGTCATTTCCGGTTCTCTATTGTCTAGTCTATAGTCTAGACTATAGTCTATAGTCCAGACCATAGTCTTTAATACAGACTATAGTCTATTCTTAATACTATAGTGCAGGCTACAGTCTATAGTTCAGACAATATGCTATAGGCCAGACTTTAGAGAATTGTCCAGACTACAGACAATAGTCCAGACTATAGTCTAAATTCCAGACTATATTCTATAGTCCAGACTATAGCCTACCGTACAGCTTATAGTCTATAGTCCAGACCATAATCAATTATCAATACTCATGTCTTAATTACAGACTTAAGTGCAAACGACAGTCCTTATTTCAGACAGTTTTTTTTAATAGCTTTTCATTCCCAGCTCGTATATATACACTTATATGTTTTCTATGTTACAATTGCCTCATTGTTATTGGTGGGTAAACATTTTATGTTTATTGCCAGTTAATTTATTAGTTCAATAATTGAAATTTGATTGAAATTAATTACAAAACTATATATTATCTTAAATACAAATTAAAGTAATAACAACAACACAAGCATTATATGTATAAACATACACAAACATCAATTGCATATATTTTTGTTGTTATTATCTTTAAATTATATCATGATATATGGAATATAATTATAAACGGTATAATTTACAAAAATTAACATTTTGTTGAAAACATTTAAATAGACGATTGATTTCCTAAATGTTTAAATGTTTAAATGTTTAATTGTTTTTGTTTTTTTTTTTCTTACAGCTGTCGTCGAAGAACCCGAATTTACTGAATATATTGAAAATGTTACAGTACCTGCTGGACGTAATATTAAATTAGCCTGTTCGGTTAAAAATTTAGGATCATATAAGGTAAGATTTTTATTAAAAACAAACTGCAATAAAAATTTTTAAAAATTTAAAAATCACTACCACTTCTACACCTTAAGTCTCTCTCCCCTCAAAAAGTCATCTAGATTATGGTAACTAAAATACCAAAAAACCACAATAATGTTCAATTCATTTACCCTCAAATCAACAGTTTGCCAAACCACAAAATCAACACATTTACACAGAACAACACACACACACACATACCCAGAGAATGGCATACAAATTAATGGCAATTAACACATCGCTTAATTTGTAGTTAAAATACCAAAAATTTCATTTGAAATTAGTATTCGAAAGGAAAACGTTACAGCAGCAAAGGCGTTTAGTATACGAAAAGTCAGGATAGTTTAAGTAGGGTAAATTTGAGTTACTAACTATCTTGAAATTATCAAACAATTTTCAACAAATTAAAATTTAAATAAAATCTATGGTAAATATTTTTGAATACATGAATACATTGAAAAAAAATTCTCTTAATACGTTTTATCATTTACTTAAATGATGGACAACTGACTATCTGAAGGAATGACTAATTGTTAAATATGAATCAATGTCCACAAATTTGATGCAGTCATTTACACTTATGACTTTAAATGTTGATTAAAATTTATTTACATTACATTAATTTGCAGACTAACTATGAAAAAGGAAGTACTTAATGAAAAAGTACCACGAAAAAATGTTTTTAAAAGTACTCTACGTAAAAGAGGGTTATAAAACGAGCTACTTGTTTTATACAATATTAAAGTTCTAGTTCTGTTCTAGTTCTGTTCTAGTTCTGTTCTAGTTCTGTTCTAGTTCTGTTCTAGTTCTATTCTAGTTCTGTTCTAGTTCTGTTCTAGTTCTGTTCTAGT
>NC_060950.1:69361139-69364926 GCF_022045245.1 Lucilia cuprina | reverse complement strand
GTTCTAGTTCAGTTCTAGTTCAGTTCTAGTTCTGTTCTAGTTCAGTTCTAGTTCAGTTCTAGTTCAGTTCTAGTTCAGTTCTAGTTCAGTTCTAGTTCAGTTCTAGTATGTATCTTTTATTAATGTTTTAAAAATTCGTTAAGCCATTCTAATAAACAAGTAAGTGTGTGTTTATTTATTTTTATGACCCGTATTAAATCACTTTGAAACCAATAATAATTTTATTGAGCTTTTATGGTTTCCAAATATATAAAAAAAAGATTTCAGCCTGTTTGGATATTAAAAGGAGGAGAACATTTCAAACAAATTCATATAAGAAATTAATTTTTGCAATAAAGAAATATAAAGAAAATTACAGAGTTTATTTATAACAAGTATAGCGTAGGCATTCTAGAAATAAAGAACTGGTTGCTTAGCTATAAACTATGAATTTAGCTATAGGAAAAATGCAAACATCGTGCCCAATATTTAATTACCTTTTTCACTCCTACCACCACAACCTAATTATGTCACAAACTATTTACAAATTTGTCAAAATATTTGCTACTTTGTGCGGTTACAAACAATAAAATAATCAATTTCAATATTTTGTAGCAGTTTGGAGAGCACATCTGTTTGATTGTTCTTGTCCTATTGTTCCTTTTTAAAAAGCCATGAAAAACAATTGCACAACCATAAAACGAAGTACGCTTATTTGCACTCACAGAGTGTAAGAACTACTGACAAATACCTCCGAGAAACTTATGCATTTGTATATACAATGCAACAATCATACGCCTTACACGCACTTTATTAAAAAGACACAAGAATAAAGGACGGAATAAAAAATTTTAACTGACAGCCTGCTGACATTTGTCGCACTATAATAATTGCGGAAAAATAAAGAATGGAAGAAGTTTTTGAAATAAAAAATTAATTTGCAAGAACAATATCTGAGTTACACTTCTTTGTGTAAAAAAAAAACAAAATAAATTCCATTTCTTTAAAATTAATTTCATTAGCGAAGCTATCAATTCTTTTCCTGATAAATTTTCCTAAGGTAGTAGTAAAGACAAACATATTAATGACTGTCGAATAGACAATGACATGAGAAAGGAAAACAATGGAAATAGAGAAAAATTAGAACAGAATTAAAACAGAACTAGAACAGAACAGAACTAGAACAGAACTAGAACAGAACTAGAACAGAACTAGAACAGAACTAGAACAGAACTAGAACAGAACTAGAACAGAACTAGAACAGAACTAGAACAGAACTAGAACAGAACTAGAACAGAACTAGAACAGAACTAGAACAGAACTAGAACAGAACTAGAACAGAACTAGAACAGAACTAGAACAGAACTAGAACAGAACTAGAACAGAACTAGAACAGAACTAGAACAGAACTAGAACAGAACTAGAACAGAACTAGAACAGAACTAGAACAGAGCTAGAACAGAACTAGAACAGAACTAAAACAGAACTAAAATAGAACTCGAACAGAACTAGAACAGAACTAGAACAAAACTAGAACTGAACTAGAACAGAACTAGAACAGAACTAGAACAGAACTAGAACAGAACTTGAACAGAACTAGAACAGAACTAGAACAGAATTAGAACAGAACTAGAACAGAATTGGAAGATAACTAGTACACAACTAGATCTGAAGTAGAACTAAAGCTGACATTTAAAATGTATATCTTTTCGTATTGAAATTTAGCTGGGAAGTAATTTATTAAGGAAAATTAATTTAAAGTCGCCGTGTTGCAAATCTTATGACACACAAATTAAGCCGAATATAATCCTGTACAAGAATCGTTATAAAAAACGGAAACATGAAAAAATCCGTAAACAAGCTACAAGGACAATCTTATACAAAAGTACTCCTTGAGAATAACTATGTATATGTAAAATATGTGCAAATACCCAGCATACAAACGTGTATGATTCTAAGTATCAATTCGATAAAATCGAATTATTTAATCATATGTTCAATGCCAAAATCTAGACAATTAGCAAATTTGAGACAAATGAGAAGAATTCATCATTGAGAAGCCTTTGGGAATTAAAAGTAGTTTTTAACCATTTGTTATTTTGTTTGTTGGGTTGCATGACTTTTTTTCATTTTTTTGTTGTTGTTTAACATTTTTATGCACATTTAATGTTGCTGTTTTATTTTTACTGGTATTTACGCGTAAAGGCAGTGATTGTTGGTTGCCACTTCGTTTCACTTGTTGTTACTATAAAAGGCAAGAGTATGTGCAACTGTATGTGTTGCACTTATTTATATATGGTAAAGTTTGGGAGATAAACACTTGGATTTAATATTTTGTATTCTTTTCCTTTTGTTTTCAGGCATGTTGCCAGTGTTAAATGTGGCTCAAATTTCAGTTTACTTTTATTTTACTAACAGTCAGTCGGTTTGACTGTAAGTCTGTCTGTCTGCCTGCTAGTGTTACATTGTGGGTATAAAATTGCAATGATGAATGCACTGATGAATCCTGTTGAATTCCCAAGTGCATCCTTTAAATGTGGTAGATATATTTTTTAATGCCACCAAAAGCTTTCCACAAAGCAACAAAAAAAACAAGAATTGAATAATGAAAGAACGAACAAAAAATGTGTGAGAATAAATGAATAAATGTAGAGAGTAAGTGTGTGTGTGAAAGTGTACATTTAGTTGCAAGAAATTTGTTGTTGTTTTTATTAAAAATTTTTAAACACTTGTCTTTCTTTTGATGCTTCTCTTTCCAACATTTAGTGGTTGAATATTTTAATATTAATTTAATATTTCATTGAAATTTTAAAGCATTTAAACAAACAATAACAAGTTTGAATGAAAGTCAAAAAAGACAAGATTAATTGTCTGCAAAGTCAGTCATGCAACTATTAATAACCCAACAAACATACAAGCTTATGTTTGTCATTTGACTGCAAACACATTTATATATCGCTTGAAATGCAGGTGAAAATAAAGTTTTAAAAATAATTTTTCATATAACTAATGTTTGCAATATATTTTTTAATTGAAAATGCTTACTGGGTTTTCTCTACACACGTATACTTATTATAGTAATGTGTATATATTTTCAAATTCATTGACTAAAGGTAACTGATATTATTAATTTATTCCTTGATTTTTTTTTTGCCATCAATGTGCACTGCACACATCACATTTATGCTCATCATTGAGGCGTAAAATTAATTTGTTGCAAGAATGACTGAATATATGAATGAACGTATTTAATGGCAAATGACTGCTACTTTTACTTAAAATGCTGACAAAAGATAGGGAGAGAGAGAATGTTAATAATTTTTCTATTTGTGCTTGATTGTATATTATTTATTGGTTTGTCGAGTGACATTGATATTTAATAAATGAAATAATTTTTTTATTATTATTATGGCTATTATTTTTTAAATATTTTCATACAGTCATAGCGTAGAGTAGTAATTAAATATTTTTCATATAACTGGTCTCGTGGTTAATTATGAAAAGGATTTACAATATAGCAACTATACTAGAGATATCTGACAACATTACAAATGAAATGGAAACAGTAAATAGAACTGAACTGAAAACAGGAACTCTAATAGAACTAGAACAGATCTCTAAAAGAACAAGAACAGAACTAGAACAGAACTAGAAAAGAACTAGAAGAGAACTAGAACAGAACTAGAAAAGAACTAGAACTGAACTAGAACAGAACTATAACAGAACTATAACAGAACTAGAACAGAACTAGAACAGAACTAGAACAGAACTAGAACAGAACTAGAACAGAACTAGAACAGAACTAGAA
>NC_060950.1:69358808-69361039 GCF_022045245.1 Lucilia cuprina | reverse complement strand
AGAACTGAACTAGAACTGAACTAGAACTGAACTAGAACTGAACTAGAACTGAACTAGAACTGAACTAGAACTGAACTTGAACTGAACTAAAACTGAACTAGAACTGAATTAGAACTGAACTAGAACAGAACTAGAACTTAACTAGAACTAGAACTAGAAATGAAACAAACACATCCCCTCATTTATAGTGTCACCCTAATTTACAGGCATGTATACTCATAACACGCACTCACACTTACTTACACCGGCTTATATTTCCTGTTTATTAAACGTTGCCCTTTGTGTGTATTAAATTCATATTGTTTGCCTTGTTTTGTTAAGTTTTGTTTTCATTTTCTAGAGAAAACAATAACAAAATCTAAATGATTTAATATGATGTATTGTTCAAGCCAAAAAAAACATAAATAAATTGTTTTATCCGACAGTACGACAGAGAGTCAATGTCTCACTCATCGTAATCTAGGGGTGACAATTATCTTTCTCGTAGGACAATTACATGGACTGTCGGTGGCTAAAATAATCCTAGCCACCGACATATTCATTCTGGACTGTCCGTCCGAACTGCTGGGTTACGTACATACAATCTTTATATGTATATATTTGAGTTTTATAAACGAAACCTTGTTTTGAAACATTTCATTGTCATCATCATCGTCAGGAGTTTAATACAAAAGGGATTTCAATTGAATAAACAAGAATTTGTATATGTATTAAAAGGAGAGTGTGTGAGTGTGAGAGCGTTTAAAGCCATATTTTAATTTAGCTATTGGCTGTCCAACTAAATGGCCAGTAAACAAACATTTAAGAAGCTTTTGTTATAACAAATGTTACATTCATGTTCTAGATCTCAATCCCATTTTGATTAAATGGAAATATTTTAAAATATTAAACAAAAAAATTTGTTTTCGATTTTCAAACTTTGTGCTTTTATTGAATTATGAAAAAAGTTTAATATGCAAATAGAAAAACAATAACAAAATTAAAAAGCAGACAGCCTATAAAATGTTGTTTTCGTTGTTATAAACATGTTTTGGTCAACTTGTTCACCTATATAAACAAACGGAAGTGGCTGAAGGATATCAAAACAAAACCGGAAGTAACTGTTGTTATGGATGTCTCTAAGTAAAATATGTGACATTTAATATTAATTCAGCTTTCTTGGTAAATTTTTTTTGTAAAAAGCAATTAAAATTAAAATATTTAAAACAGGCCTTTAAGTTTTATACAAAAATAATAAAAATGCAAAACTGTTTCAATACATTTAAAAGTTAATTTTATAAAAAGCATTTATCAGCAACAAAAAAATGAAACAGAAGCAGTATTAATGCATATTCTTTCGCCCTGTGTGTAGCACTTTAGATAACATGTTTCACCTTGTTTAGCAAGAAAAAGAACAAAACTCAAGGCTGTCTGGAAAAAAGCTAAAAGGGAATGAAGAGGAAATGCCTTGTCTTATAAGCAACATTTCATTGTTCAAGTATAAACAGTTTCTAAACACACACACAGTTTTGATAAATGACTATATGAACAGCAAAATGTCACTAGGTTTCCTTTATAGTTACAAACCCACAAACTACTACTAACATTATTGCTTTTAACAATTGAAGTCAAGCTGACTGACTGTTAGACTGTACTCCAGTAGCAGTAGACCGTTTAAACACGGCACTTTTTCTTCTTTTAACGTTTATAAACATTTTATAAAATATGCAAATAATGTGTTTTTTCTTCATTTTATACTTCGTACAAAACAAAATAGCAAAAGTAGACAAAAACATAAAAAGACAGGAGCGACGACAACATCTTTGGTAAGAATACCAAATACTTAGTAATGTATATATATTATACCTTTTTCATCAAATGTGGTAAACGATACGTAATTTAGGCAATTTGTCAAAATGAGCAACAACAAACATAACAACAGCAATTTGTGTTATAGCACAAGTATTAAGAATTTTAATATGATAACAACAGCAGAATAAGCAAAAAAAAACTTCTTAATTTAAAAACTTAAATAAAATAAAAATTTTTGCGGTTATAGTTCAGTTCTAGATCAGATCTAGTTCAGATCTAGTTCAGTTCTAGTTCGGTTCTAGTTCTGTTCTAGTTCTGTTCTAGTTCTGTTATAGTTCTGTTATAGTTCTGTTCTAGTTCAGTTCTAGTTCAGTTCTAGTTCAGTTCTAGTTCAGTTCTAGTTCAGTTCTAGTTCAGTTCTAGTTCAGTTCTAGTTCAGT
>NC_060950.1:69352998-69358708 GCF_022045245.1 Lucilia cuprina | reverse complement strand
CTAGACTAGGACTAGACTAGGACTAGACTAGGACTAGACTAGGACTAGACTAGGACTAGACTAGGACTAGACTAGGACTAGACTAGGACTAGACTAGGACTAGACTAAATTCTCAATTTCATAATAAATTTTAAATTTTGTACTAAATTTTCAATTTCATTATAAATTTTCAATTTTGTACTAAATTTTCAATTTATACTACATTTTATACTACATTTTCAATTTTGTACTAAATTTGCTTTAAAGCTTTGTTTAAAATTTTGAATTTTGTTTTAGACTTTGAATTTTATACTTAATTTTCAAATTTGTACTAAATTTTTATTTTTGGGACTAAATTTTTAATTTTGTAATAAATTTTTTATTTTTGTACTAAATTTTCAATTTTGTAATAAATTTTTTTATTTTTGTAAAAAATTTTCAATTTTGTACTAAATTTGAAAATTTTTAATTTTGGACTTAATTTTCAATATTGTACTAAATTTTCAAATTTGACCTAAATTTTCAATGTTGTAATTAATATTCAATTCTGTTCTAAATTTTCATTTTTTTAATAAATTTTAAATTTTGTTCTATGTTTTAAATTTTGTACTAAATTTTAAATTTTTACTTTTTTTTCTAATTTTATACTGATATTTGCCTTCCATTGTGCACTAGTATTATATGTGTTATCAGCTTTTTGTTTTCACTTCTTGCTGTTATTGTTGTCATTTTGTTCTTAAAAAAATTTTTAAATATTATACATGTATTTATGTATGTATAGCTTGACTATATGTATGTTTGCATGTGTATTGTTCTTTTATGCTTTAAGCAAAATTAAAACAAAACATACAATATAGAATACTAATGAATACATTTGAAAATCTTAAATATTATTTTAAGATGAATAACAAAACATAAATTCTTTCTTGCACTCTTTGGTTTTTCCCCTTCTGACTGACACAAATGCAAAAAAAATAAGAAAAATATTGTTAAAAAAATTATTTGAAATGAAAACATTAAAACATTGAATTTCTTGATAGTTTAGAAATTAATTAAACATTTTGAAAATTAAATAAATGTTTATATAAAAAGAAATAAGTTTATTTCACAAACATTGGTCATGTACAGATTGATGCATAGATTTGTGCTTAATTGGTAGCGTATGTGGAATATTTTATTCAAGAAAATAAAGTATACGTAAATAGGTGTGAGATTTTTAAACTATACTTTAAAGTAATTTAGAAACTTTCCAAATCCCCAAATAGTTTCTAACAAACCTTTTCATCAAGATGAATGTTCAAATTTTTTTAATTAACAATATTCAAAGTGTCACAATTTTTGGCATTACTTCAAAGGAAATCTCCTTAAGGAGCTTCCTCTACAAGTCATCTTCTAATTCCATGTAAATGTCATTGCTTGTTTACAAATCTTTTAAGTGAGTTCCTTCAAACGAAATTCTTTACAAAACGTTTTTAGTTAAATAAGTCAACGACTAACATTATCGATGGCAAAAGTAGAAAAACTACTCAAATTTCTAAGATAAAATTCAAATTATAAATAAAAATTCTTTTGAAACTAAAGCAAAAAGAAAAAAAGAAAGAACTTCAGCACATACAAGTACTGCTCGTTTGTAAACTACAAGTAGAGTAAAAGTGCAGCAAACTATTCGTTTTGCTTTTTTTTCTTAAGTTTCTTTTTTAACTAAATTGACTTGTCAAAATTGTAAAGTGAAAAGTGTCTTTGGACACATGCTCACATACTGCTACGATTACTGCTGAAACTATCACTAACTATGGCTTCTTTAAAATGTCTTCAGCATCAGCTGCACTTGCAGATTTTCTTGTTGTTGCTGTTGCTGCTTGCTGTTCATGCAAAGAAGTAAATTTCCCAAGCTGATTTGGGTTTCATTATAAATATTTTTGCCAGAAGATCAAAACATATTTATGACGTCGATGTGTATTTTGTTGTAAGTAATTTTTTTAGTACTTGTATGTATGTGAAAGAAGGCTGCGGGAGAAGTTTCGAAAAAAAAACATCTAAATTTAAAACAAAATTGTAAACAGAATTGAACGTTTGAGAATTAAAAACTTAAAACGAAATTGTGCATTTAGTACAAAATTGAAATTTAGTATAAAATGGCAAAATTTAGTACAAATTTTAAATTTAATACATAATTGAGAATTTCGTACAAAATTTGATTTAAGTAATAATATTAGTACAAATTTGAAAGTTTTGAACAAAATTGAGAATTAAGTACAAAATTAAGAATTTAGTACAAAATACTAATTTTAGTACAAAAATTTCAATTTTGTGTAATTTTGAAAATTTAGAACAAAATTAAGAATTTAATACAAAATTCAAAATTTGGAACAAAATTAAAAATTTTGTACAAAATTAAAATTTAGGATGAATTTCAAGATTTTGAATTTAGTACAAAATTTCGACATTTAGTACAAAATTATAAATTTAGTACAAAATTGAAAATTTGTACAATTTTGAAAGTTTATAACAAAATAGAGAATTTACTGCAAATTTCACAATTTGAAACAAAATTAAAAATTTTGTACAAAATTCAATATTTAGTACAAAATTCAAAACTTAGTACGAACATTTTATTTAATTTAAACAAAAAACTTTGATTTCTGTAAAAAACACTTATGATGATAATAAATATGGGGCGTATGTGGAATATTTTTCAAACTAATAAATAAGAAATAAAGTATACGTGTCACAAAAATCATCAAAAATATCTCAAAACTTCTTAAACATCCTTGTTATATCCATATGAATATGGGTAAAGAAAAAAAAATCAAGTAATTTTCTTAGATGATATACGTAAGAGATTTAAACATATTTCTACTCTATGAGTGACAGTGATCAAAAAGCATCTACTCTACTAATGTAGAATTCTATACATTAACACACAACCAAGAGAACTCTAAAAACTGTATGTTTTTTTCTATGAAATAGAGAAAATATATTTGCATAGAAAAACATGGTAAGGAAATAAGGTATGAGAATAGTCTACAGTTCATATTTATTACATTTGCAATACTTTTGCATATTTTTGGGGTTTATTTTCTATAACTTTTTTCTTTAACTAGCTTTTCGGGGATATAAATTTCACTTTGTAGTATTGTACGTGGTGTAGATTTTTTCTTTTATACAAAAAATAAGAAATACTATTGGAGTGTATGTGTGTGTGTGTGACTGTGATAACAAATTCTCTAACACACATGTTAAATACAAAATACTCTATATATTTGAATTTATTTGTATTGTATGTCTATGTTGCAAATGTCTCGTTATTTGATTTTTTTTCTAATCAGTATATGCGACTGTGTGTTGTCTATGTTTTAACAGTTATTTGTGCAGTTATGTTTATTTGCTGGTTATTTTTTTCCTTGATAGAAATTCTAGAAGTAATATTTGTCTTTCTATACATTACATATTCTTTATATTTATACATGTTATACATATATCTTCCATTCATATTTGCTTTAAACATACCTTCACTCAATTATTTCCCCAGAGTGTTGACTTTTTCATTTCGTTTCAGGTTTTTTTTAACGAAATTTATACATTCTTATATTCCTTATTTACTTCTGCTACGCTTCAATTTCTATTTTTTTTAATTTTTTCTTTTGCCATAATGCCTTTTTTCGATTCGTATATGTAGTGGTACTCCTACTTGTATTTATTTTAATTCAAGCGTGAGTTTCTATTTCATTTTATATTAAGTTAAATATTCATGGAACTTTGTTGAGTCGTATTTTGTTCTCACTATGCTCTGTATGTGTGTTATTGGTTTTATTTTGTAGTATTTATATGGTATGCTTCACTTCCGGCTGGTTGATGTCGAAAAGTAGAAAATAAAGAAAAATCGAATAGATTTTGTTAACACTTGTGAATATAACTGCACATTGCAATTTATTGTATTTCTACGAAGAAGTAGTTAAGGAGCTTTAAATGACTGTAATATTTTAATAAAAATTTTGAAGTATCGAAAAAGAACTAGAACAGAACTAGAACAGAACTAGAACAGAACTAGAACAGAACTAGAACAGAACTAGAACAGAACTAGAACAGAACTAGAACAGAACTAGAACAGAACTAGAACAGAACTAGAACAGAACTAGAACAGAACTAGAACAGAACTAGAACAGAACTAGAACAGAACTAGAACAGAACTAGAACAGAACTAGAACAGAACTAGAACAGAACTAGAACAGAACTAGAACAGAACTAGAACAGAACTAGAACAGAACTAGAACAGAACTAGAACAGAACTAGAACAGGACTAGAACAGAACAGAACTAGAACAGAACTAGAAAAGAACTAGAACTGAAATAAACGGAACTAGAACAGAACAGAACTAGAAAAGAACTAGAGCAGAACTAGATCATAACTTGAACTGTTTACTTCTTTAACTATAAGCGTATTTTAAATATCACTGGTGGCGTATGATTTACTTTCTCTCCTCATGCTCTACATATCATGACATATTATATTTGTTTTTTTTATGACAAAAATGTTGTCCAATAACATTCATTATCATTATCTTTATGAAACTCAATTTAGTTAATGTAATTTCTTCAGTAACATCTTTAGATCATAAAGATTTTGTTTGACAAAAAAATAAATCTCTCTTCTAGTCATGGGCAACAGATGTTAAAGTAATTTTTTATAAATGAATATATTCTAGTACTTTGAGATTTGACTAATAAACTGAATACTTAGTATGTATTTCGAATTGAGAACCATAAATTTTAGAAAAAAAAGCTTAAACATCTTCCCATAAAATTATCGTTTTGTTTTATAAAACTAGGAAAGTGGAAAGGGGGAATATAGAGAATGAGAAATACAACACAAAATGATAAATAACAAATGACAAATCAAACATTTAAGTAAATGACTAACTTGACAATATGTAAATTTTATTTTCACATCCGTTTCTTTTCATTTTTTACTTATTTTATTGCCTCAATGTTTATTATGTATGCTCTGTGTCTGGAAAATATGCATGTTCATGTTAATGTAAAATGTTTTATAAGATGACAACAAAAAGCAAAAAAAAGGGAACAAAAAATGCTAATATTTACATATATTGAATATAAAGGAACTTTCAAAACAGGAATAGGAAGGAGTATGGTAGTATATTAGGATGTATGAATAAATGTGTTACTAGTAATACATTTTATTAGAATGTGAGTTTGTGTATCTTACTACTCAATATGCTGCATCATATTGAGTGAAAAGTGTTTAATAGTATTCGAAATACATATTTCCCATAAAACTGATGATGATGATGACAAGGGTATGTTGATGTTTTGAAAGACACATTTTTATTTTTAATATCATGTGACAAATTAAAAAACCACAAATATGACATTGAAAATAGAAGGTTTATTATTTGAGGAGTTTTAAACCAAATCATCATGACTTTGAGGTTTTAAGTTTTTGTGTTTTATTCTTTATTGAAATTGGTAAAAAATAAAATTTTTACAATAACTTTATTTGTAAAATTCTGTAGACAAATTTGAAATTTTAGTACATTTGTTACAGGATATAAAAAATTGTAATTTTGGGAAAGTAGAACTCTAAAATGAACTAGAACTGAACGAGAACTGAACTAGAACTGAACTAGAACTGAACTAGAACTGAACTAGAACTGAACTAGAACTTAACTAGAACTGAACTAGAACTGAACTAGAACTGAACTAGAACTGAA
>NC_060950.1:69346003-69352898 GCF_022045245.1 Lucilia cuprina | reverse complement strand
CATAGTCTAGTCATAGTCTAGTCATAGTCTAGTCATAGTCTAGTCATAGTCTAGTCATAGTCTAGTCATAGTCTAGTCATAGTCTAGTTATAGCCTAGTCATAGTCTAGTTTAGAATGGAAGTTTTGTGTTTAAATTGTTCAATTTTTCAACCCCATTGTTTGGAACCAATAAAGTGAAACAAATATTAAAAGTACAGTTAAAGGAAACACTAATATCAACAGCAGCCGCCTGCTCCACTAATGGGAATACAAAACCGAAACTATACAATAACAACCTTTTTGCAGCGAACAACAATAACAGCGTTAAAAATTTAAAAAAAAACCCACAAAAAAAAAAGAAACTGCATAAGGAAATCAGCATACTAAGCAATTCAGAGAACGTGCAATTTGTTGCTAGTGTTTTATTATATCAGCAGCTTGCTAACGTTTGGTTAAATTTTAGTTTTTTTTTTAAGAAAGAATTTTTTAATATTTTTTTTTCTCATCCGAATACTGATTAAAACAAATATGTATAAAAATGCAATACAAAAGCAAAAATGAATTAGCAATGGTAGCACAGCAGTGTCATTGTTATAAAAAATTTTTTTATGATTTTATTTGGTAGAGAGTAGATATTCATCCGAAATACAACCAGCTGTAGTTAAAAGCTGGTTGTATTTCGGATGAATATTAATATTAAATTAAAGTATTTAAGGTTTGTAGTATGATATAACTACATACTTGCTGGTTAAACAAGTGAGAGTTTAAAACATATTTATAGAAATAAATTTTAAAAACTTATTTCGCCTTGAATAGAGAAAAAATCGTCGAAAGCATAAGAAATGTGTTAATAATATACAATTGCAACACCACAAGTGTTTTATGGCAATATTTTATTTGTTACAAAACTCTTTTAAACTCATAGAACATAGACACATATTGTTATATGTTTAAGACGTTATTTAAAAATATTAAGAATTGAAGAAAAAAGTCGAAGAAGTCTTTAAACATGTGAGAAAAATACATATATGAATACTCAACATTTAAGCAATAATTCAGTCCTTCCTACTATATGCAGTGCTATGGCAATCTTAAGCCTTAAGATTGCTTTAAAGTTAAACATATTTAAACAATTTATTGTACCCACCTCGTTGTTAGCTAAGTTTATAACTGAATTCAAGTGTGAGTTTTTGAAGGTAACCCGTAAGCTACTTATTACACTTGCTAACATGTTTTCTCACTTAAATTTTTTTCTTCTTTAAAACAAAAGCTGCAGCAAAGTTCTTTTTTCTATTTTTATTTTTCTACTATAACTACATTTGTTTTATTACATATATGTCTCTATAAAAATATGATCATACGCACAAATACACATATAAATTCATATAAGGATTTACACTTAAACATATACCAACATGTTATGTTATTACATTCTCATACATAGACAATTTCTATATCTAGTATGTATGATGTTATGAATACAAAAAATTTTATTTTTTTTACTTTCTTTGAGCCACCCCTCAACTTATGTAATTCTTTTTTTCTTTAGTTGTTATAAATATGTATATGAATGTATTTAAACATACATCTACTTATAACATGTATTTATATCTGAAAGTGTAACAACGCCTGCATGTATTGAATTATATATTAGGTTGGTTTAGTATAAAAATTGAAAACTTCAAAAATAAGTTATAATTCTTAAAATTCCTAATTTTTCACGAATATTCCAAGAGTTGCTACAATTAATAATAACGAAATCTAGGAAAAACATAGCATACATTAAGGTATTTGTAAAAATATTTAATATAAAGGTTATGTTACAAAACGGATTAGATAAAAGAAAAGGATCTTTATCAACAATAAACTACATCATATTTTTGTTAGAATACTATCAATTTTTCAACACATCTAACCTAATAAACCTATAAGTGTACTTAAATCTATATGCATATGTGTGTCTAACTATAAACACTTTATTTTTTTATTACAGCTGTTTTCAAAGTAATTCTCTATACATTTCCCACACACACACACAAACGCTTCTGTGAAGGATTTTCAACACATATCCAGAGCGCATTAAAATGCAGCCGCTGATGTCACGCATTTTCTTTGCTGTTTTTATATTTTTAACATTTATATTTATATGCTGTCTTAAGTTAAGCCTGCATCAAGTTTTTTACATATTTCATATAGATAATTTTAAGTAAATTTCATTAGAACATTTTTATTAAACTTAATAAATGAGACTCCAGCTTCCAAACATGTCTTCTAATAATTCTCTCGCAAGTGTGAACAGATTTTTAAATAAGACTATGACTAGACTACTTATAACTAGACTATGACTAGACTATGACTAGACTATGACTAGACTATGACTAGACTATGACTAGACTATGACTAGACTATGACTAGACTATGACTAGACTATGACTAGACTATGACTAGACTATGACTAGACTATGACTAGACTATGACTAGACTATGACTAGACTATGACTAGACTATGACTAGACTATGACTAGACTATGACTAGACTATGACTAGACTATGACTAAACTATGACTAGAATATGACTAGAATATGACTAGAATATGACTAGACTATGACTAGACTATGACTATTAGTTAGTTAGTTGGTTAGTTTTATGTGATAAAAAGTTTTTTAAATTCTTCAGTTTGTTTTTCCTTTTTCTCTTTTCTTAATTTCATAATTTCTTTAGATCTTACTTTTTGCAACATTTTCCTTCTTCCGTTAACCAATCTTTTTCACAAAAATGCTTTAAGCATTTGGGATAAATATGCTTTGTTGCAATATTTGTTGTGGCAAGCAAACGAACTCTTTTAATTTTCTACTTTTTTCTGCATTTAAACTTTTATGAAGAACAAACAGCCAGTCTTTAAAAAGACGCCTAACTGTTGATTTAATTCTTACTTTTTTTCTTCTGGATTCCATTTTTACTTTGTAATTGTTATATCATGTGGTAGTTAACAATTTTAACTCTGGCTACTGTCTAAGCTCTGTTGCAAAGGAATGTTAAGGGAAATTGTAGGTTGAAGTTAGCCCAGCCTTGAGCTATAAACCGTAAAAGGAAAGACTAAAATTATAACAAAAAAATTTAACGGGAAATATTAAACATAAAAATTCTTTTTTTGAATTGAAGTTGTATTTGGCTGAATAGAAATTTTAGTAATTTAATGCATCTCTCCTGATTACTAAAAACCCTAGCAAGAAAAATAAAGTTTTAAGGCTTGAGGCTTATTAAGAAGAATCATAATTAAGGGCGAATGATAAGTAAAATTAAGGTCTAAATATAGTTCAAGTTGAAATAGAAGTTTAAAACTCTTTGCAGTCAAAGGCTTAATAATTACATTTGTTGAAGCGTTTTCTTATGTCTGGCGTTAGGTTTTAGACTTAAAAAGAGAAAATAAAGAACTGAAATAAAACACTTGTCTATAACAATTGCCAGTTATGGTTTTCATGCTAAAATATAAACCCATCATACCACAAATAAAAAATTTTAAAAAATTCAAAAAGAAACAAATTTTTTTGCTGTAAGTAAAAAAAAGTGTAATTTTTATTGTAACATTATTAAGCTGGCTCTACAAAGTTTAACGTGAATAAGCTTTTTTAGCTTTTTACGTTGAAACATTTTAAGCCTTTAATGGTTAATGTTTTTTTCGTCGATCATGAAACTTTTTGTGTTCAAGATTTCAGATCGATTTTAAGCTTTTATTCCAGAAGCTTTTTCATTTAACAATTAAGTTTAAACCATGGGCTTTTTTATGCTATTCTTCGCTAACGAAACCTTTAATCTTGATGATTCAAAATCACTCTTGAACTATTGCGGGGGCATCCTTTATACATTTTAAAATCCTGTACTAACTCATGATTTTATGTATGTGTTTGTGCTATCATTGTTTTCTTTTTTTCTAATTCTTTTAGCTTTTTTATTTTTTAGCTCTCTCGTTTATCCTTTAGCAACTCCTGTTGTATGATGTTTTTTAGGCATTTTTATGTTGTCTACAATCATAAGTAAAGATTACACAAAAAGTTATGGAAAAATCCTTTGGGAAATTCTTTAGATTTACATGATTCTTTTCATTACATCTTTTTTTTATGTTATTGTTAACTGCTTATTAAAGCAGAAAAGAAAATAATTTTCAATTATTCTTTAAAATTTAACAATTTTCACAATTTAAACATATTTATTTGAAAAGCAAAAGCTTATTCTCTCATATTGGGTTTTAACATTAAAGTCTATATCTGTTCTTGTTGTGCAATTTATCGCTTTTTTCATTATCAATTTTTTTCTTTATTTGTCTTTATTTTGCTTTATTTTTGTCTGCTTTGTTAATATCTTTTGTTTATTTTCCCCAAATTAGCTCATCAATGTAAACTATAAGTTTTCATTTAGTTTTCCCCTTTTTTGTTTTCATCCCCTTCCGCCAGTTTTTCTATATATTTATGACATGTCTTTGGCCATTGGGGAACAATCATATTGGAATCCTTTTAACTGAAACACTGCAATTTTGTTTGTGTTGATTTGTGTATGTGTGCTTTTGTGGTGTGTTAATGCTGCCTTTAAAAATCTGTACGTGTAGTAGTTTAAGCGATAATAAAATCACTAAGTCACGTTCACATAAGTTTCCTTGAAATTTTTCTCTAGATTATTTTCACAGAAGGGGGGTTTTGCTGGATTGTTTGAATTTATATTGCTGATTTATTTAGATCAAATGTCCGTTAGGGGGTTTAGAAATTTGGGGTCTTTTGTGGTAACTAAAGTAAATCAAATAAAATACGATTGAAAAAAACTTTTTATACTTAAATTTGTACTGAACTAAAAAGCTTTTTATACTCAAAGCATAAAATATTTTAGTATAAATATATAAGCTTTAGTTTACTTTACGTTTGAAGCACACATTTTTGACTACCAAAAGCTTTAAAATTAAAATAGAATTTTAGTATATAAAGCTTCTTATTTAAATAAAAATATAAAGCTTTAAAAGCTTTTGATTATAATAAAATTAGATATATATTTTATTATAATAAAAAGCTTTTAAAACTTTATATTTTTATTTAAATAAGAAGCTTTTTGTACTAAAAATTATATTTTAATTTTAAAGCTTTTTGTACTCACAAATGTAATTAACAAAACTATTATAATTAAGGAGCTTTTATACTAAATGTTTGTAACAAGCATTTCAGATTGATCGAAGAGTTTTATAGATAGATAGTTTTATAATAATTGTAGAGCTTTTAATAGCAATGATCTTAGTTTAAAAGAGAAGCTTTTAAACCCGAAATACTTTACATTTTAGTATAATTAAGAAGCTTTTTATACTAACTTCCCTTTAAATTTAAAAAGCTTTTATACCAAATGTTTGTAACAAACATTTCAGATTGATCGAAGAGCTTTCTATACTGATAGTTTTAAAATAATTGTGGAGCTTTTTATAGCAGTGATTTTCAAAGCTTTTTTAAATGTAATTCGAATATAATCATATAAATTTCTTTAAAAAAAATCGAACTTTTTGTTTTCAATATAATATTTACTGATATGACTAAGCTTTTAATATTTAAAATTTTACTCCAATCGATGAGCTTTTTTCACATAAACCTTTTACATTTATCATGGAACTTTACAAATAAAAATAATTTTCTTACAGTTTTTATGGGCTAAAACAAGATTCACTAAATGACCAGCAACTACCCTTTGTTCTTTAATTTCCTATTTCCACTTTAACCTGTCTGTCCGTCTGTCTACCCATCCCAATGATTGTTTGTCTTTTAATCATCATTATCAACAATATTTGCTATTTTATATCATTTTTTTGTATTGTTCATTCGTTTGTTTTTCTGCATTTCCCTTTACTTCCTGATTCTATTTTTCCCGAAATCTACTCATTGTCATTATGAACATTACTTTTGTAGTTGTTGTGATGACGCATTGCGGTATTTTTGGTTTAACACTAATTCTACTCGATATTTTTTCTCTGGCACAGCAAGAGGTAATAATGATGCTAATAATGAAAAAAAGAGGAAACAAGGCGTATGATTTTGATTTAATAAAAGTTTATATAGACGTGTTTTCATGTTTGTATGTGTGATATTCAATCCTCTCATTAATAAACATTTCTGCTGATATGACTAAAAATGTCCTGCTGTGTACGTTATTTAAGTTATTATTTGCAAACAACAAACAAAACAAAAATTAATCTTAGTGGTCAACAATAATTCGTGAGAAAAATTTTGAATTATTAGTTAAATACAAAGTTTTAGACATTTAGAAAAAAGTCTCCCTTTTACTATAAGAATTAAAGTTTTTATAGCAAATTTATTTTTTAAACTTTAAAATTGATTTCTTAGAACTCTATTATACTAAAAGTTTTGTAGAAAAAAATGTAGAAAAAAGCTTAAAACATCAATTTATTTTTACATTCATATATGGATGTATGTACAAAAGTAACTATTTACATTTAAATACACATGTGTTGAAATGTTTGTAAATGGTTGTGTGCGATTTAGGTGTAAATGTGTGTGGTAAGAAAAAATGAACAAAATCTATAATAATTCTAAAGAAAATCCGGATAAAAAAGGAGCAACAACTATAGTAGCAAAAGTGCATCATGTTAATAAGCAATGAAAACAAATAAAAAGTCGAGTGGCAATTTTACTAACATGCATGGAAAGACTAGACGTTTTAAGCATTTTTTTCGTACTTTTTTACTTTTTACTGTGTGGTTGACACATGATAAAAAACATGCCCTGCAATTCGCAATATCGAACTGGAACGTGCTACGTAACGTCATAGTCTAGTCATAGACTAGTCATAGTCTAGTCATAGTCTAGTCATAGTCTAGTCATAGTCTAGTCATAGTCTAGTCATAGTCTAGTCATAGTCTAGTCATAGTC